>NW_026877146.1:0-21347 GCF_032173495.1 Musca vetustissima | reverse complement strand
TCCTTATACATTTCTAGATTTCTATGGTCGACACGAACAACATACGAAAAAACGAAAACATGCTAAAGGAACACCAAGGAGACCACATGAAGAACCAAAGCAACCCAATCAACCGCCATTGGACGTTCGTTATGGCCAAAAACATTAAACCACAAAACACGTTAGTCCACGAAGAAAAAAAAAACTGAATGTTTTTTTTTGTGGAAGATAAGAGCGCTAATGGAAAAAATCAAATTAACGATTTTGGTTACAGTTCAGGTAACATGTTGTAATATTACATACCACGACGTCTAACCAACGAACAGACAGACATACACACCCATACACAGAAAGATTTAAGATTTTCTTTTTTTTTTTCTTAACATCCATCTAAGTAGTCTTGGTGCACAGGAATGGAAACACGTAAAAGGGTTCTTAGACATGTTTCATGTTGTTGTTTTCGTTGCTGATGTTGTTGTTGTTTTTGTTAATTTTGTGGCTAGTATGTTATGATACTGCCTTGTAATTATCGAGCAATTAAGAAAATCTAATCATAGTTATAGACCATGCTAGGCAGGGTAGTTGTCAGGCAGGATTTCATATTGACTTAAGGTGGGGAGCAGATGAACAGACCAAGAGGACAGCTTCAATAGAAGTCCTGAGAGGACAAAAATAAGTGGATTTTTTTAAATATTTTCAGGGTCTATAACCAAATTTTTTTTCAGGGCTCCAACAAGGCGTGGTTTTTTTTAAAGAATATTTTTCAAGGCTCTATACAAGGCGTGGATTTTTTAAAAAATATTTTTTCAAGGCTCTATACAAGGCGTGGATTTTTTAAAGAATATTTTTTCCAGGATCTATACAAGGCGTGGGTTTTTTAAAGAATATTTTTTCCAGGCTCTATACAAGGCGTGAATTTTTTTAAGAATATTTTTTCAAGGCTCCCAAGAGGCGTGGATTTTTTTAAGAATATTTTTTCAAGGCTCCCAAGAGGCGTGGATTTTTTTAAGAATATTTTTTCTAGGCTCCCAAGATGCGTGGATTTTTTTAAGAATATTTTTTTCAAGGCTCCCAAGAGGCGTGGATTTTTTAAAGAATATTTTTTCAAGGCTCCCAAGAGGCGTGGATTTTTTAAAGAATATTTTTTCAAGGCTCCCAAGAGGCGTGGATTTTTTAAAGAATATTTTTTCAAGGCTCCCAAGAGGCGTGGATTTTTTAAAAAATATTTTTTCAAGGATCCCAAGAGGTGTGGATTTTTTTAGGAATATTTTTTCAAGGCTCCCAAGAGGTGTAGATTTTTTTAAGAATATTTTTTCAAGGCTCCCAAGAGGTGTGGATTTTTTTAGGAATATTTTTTCAAGGCTCCCAAGAGGTGTGGATTTTTTTAAGAATATTTTTTCAAGGCTCTATAAAAGCCGAGGAATTTTTAAAGAATACTTTTTCAAAGGTCAATTTTATGAAATATTTTTAAGACGTTTCAGCTCTTTCTTCTTCTACACATTGTGATCTTTATCTCCATGAATATTAAAATGCTGGATGTTTCTTGCTTTGCAGATTATATTTCGCAGCATCATCAAAATTATCGTCGTTATCATCAGCATCGCATTCCCCCAAACATCATATGTTGCCAGTCATGTTGGTGGCTAAGAAAAATACATATGGACGTGTGTAGAGCAGTTACTTTTTTTCTGCTCCTTACTCCAAACTCTCCTTGACTAAGAAAATACACCTTGAGGTGATTCTTTTCTTGACTTTCCAGTTTGTTGTTGGCGAACATGTTGGGGCTTTGTTAGGAGTACGGATCTACATTTGTGTGTGTGCATGTGTTTTTTTTCTTCTTGTCATTATGATGGCCAATAATTATGAACCATAAAGAAAAAAAATTAAAAAAAAAAACAACAACAGAAAAACAGAACATGAGACCCGATTTGTAATTAGTGAAATTATGTTGCCGTTTTGTGGCGGTTGCTGCTGCTGCCACCACCGCTATTACCTGCCAAACATTTATTGGCTTTTTAAAGTCAAATCTACAAGTCGAAACTTTTTTATGCTTCTGGTTAAAGAATTTATGGAATTTTTTAAATTGTTGTTTTTGTTTTTTATTGGTTTTTTTTACCGAAGTGCTGGACAAAATTGCGACAGGTTGATAAATTGAATATGGCCTGATGGAATTTGAATACATGACATGATCGGCAAATGGTGTGTGCAAAAAAGATCGTTAATGGTATGGTAGTTGGGGGAGATATCCGCCATGGTTATGTGTATTGCAGTATTTAGGTTCGAAAATATATATTAAAAAATAAACCAAAACCACTCCACGGGAGTGATGTTTTCATAGAAATCAGCGTCATATTAGCAGACAGTTTTTGTCACTTGTTACAGGTTCTCCACCTTTAGAATCTCAAATTAAGTGCTTGTAATCATTTATTTTAAAACCGAAATAAAAAATCGTGACAGCTTCTGTTTTATTCTTTACGGCTGACTTCAAATTGCAACTTCTGAAAATACACTCACACAATCATACCAAGGCACTCATATATATATATATGACTTGACTCACCGTCACCGGTGCAACAACCATGAAAAAACACACCTTTATTTCTTCAAGCCGTGGTGATTGACACTTAGCGTCTTTGTAATTCGAGTTAGCCTTACCTAGAAACAATAACAAATACCAAACAACAACAAAAAGCAACCAGCAAGGCTGCTGTTTCTCCAGGTGACGGTTGCCAATGACTACCAGCCACCACATAAGAGGATTATCATTGACGACAATCAATTTCAATTTACGAAACAAAATTCCATCGTAGCATAAAATATAAATCCACAATGTGATTTTAAATTAAAAAAAAAAAAAAACAAAAACAACGTAAAATCGGCTTAAATATGTTTTTTTAATATGGAATTGTCTTATAAAACTCGATACGCAAAATTACAAATATATTTTATTGACCTCTTGAACTTCTATAAGAATAATTCGAGGTTGTCTAAGATGTCTTAAAAATATTCTTTACAAACTCCATGTCCTGTATGATGCTTCAAAAAATATTGAAAAAATTAAAAAATATTCTTTAAAAAATCTACGCCTTAGATGGCCCTTGAAAAAATATTCTTTAAAAAATCTACGCCTTAGATGGCCCTTGAAAAAATATTCTTTAAAAAATCTACGCCTTAGATGGCCCTTGAAAAAATATTCTTTAAAAAATCTACGCCTTAGATGGCCCTTGAAAAAATATTCTTTAAAAAATCTACGCCTTAGATGGCCCTTGAAAAAATATTCTTTAAAAAATCTACGCCTTAGATGGCCCTTGAAAAAATATTCTTTAAAAAATCTACGCCTTAGATGGCCCTTGAAAAAATATTCTTTAAAAAATCTACGCATTAGATGGCCCTTGAAAAAATATTCTTTAAAAAATCTACGCCTTAGATGGCCCTTGAAAAAATATTCTTTAAAAAATCTACGCCTTAGATGGCCCTTGAAAAAATATTCTTTAAAAAATCTACGCATTAGATGGCCCTTGAAAAAATATTCTTTAAAAAATCTACGCCTTAGATGGCCCTTGAAAAAATATTCTTTAAAAAATCTACGCATTAGATGGCCCTTGAAAAAATATTCTTTAAAGAATCCACGCCTTGAAAGGCCATTGGAAAAATATTCTTTAAAGAATCCACGCCTTGAAAGGCCCTTGAAGAAATATTCTTTAAAAAATCCACGCCTTGAAAGGCCCTTGAAGAAATATTCTTTAAAAAATCCACGCCTTAGATGGCCCTTGAAAAAATATTTTTTAAAAAATCCACGCCTTGTATAGAGCCTTGAAAAAATATTCTTTAAAAAATCCACGCCTTGTATAGAGCCTTGAAAAAATATTCTTTAAAAAAGTCCACGCCTTGTTTGAGTCCTTGAAAAAATATTCTTTGAAAAATTATTCTTTAAAAAATTATTAAAAAAAATATTCTTTAAAAAATCCACGCCTTGTATAGAAGAGCATTAAAAAAATATTCGTTAAAAAATCCACGCCTTGTATAGAGCATTAAAAAATATTCGTTAAAAAAATCCACGCCTCTTGGGAGCCTTGAAATAAAATTCTTTAAAAAATCCACCCCTTATTGGAGCCTTGAAAAAATATCATTTATTTTGTTTTCAAAATTAAATGAGAAGAGAAGCCCAAAAATCTGATACTGCAGCAGATCTGCGATGGCAGCCATCCATGATCTGGACATACGGATGGATGCATGTTTTTTATGCTGAGCTTAGCATTTTTTGTTCGTATTTCGCTTCTTCAAAGCTTTGTATATGTTTTCTTTGAAGCCGAATTTGGGGGGTGGGGCGGTAGGAGTTGATCGGAGCTTCAATGGTGACGTAGAGTCGCCTTGTATTTTGGGTTCATATGTTGGACTGACTGGCTGGATGGTTGTTCGTTGCTTTGGGGGGTTTTCGTTTCTTTTTTTCTTCGTCTTCTTCTCGTATTTATTTAAGCCAAAAACCGGATTTAATTAGGCTCGGACAACAGATACCAAATGGACAGCAGCAACAACAACGAACACAACAATGCGATGAGATGGACACTCTCCAGATAAAATCCGAATGTGCTGAAGCAGATGGAAGTATCTGCATTGGGCTTTGGATGAGGAAGGCGAACCCAAAAAGAGTTAAACCAAAGATGCTGCATCTCCACAACAAGACAAGAGAGGGAGAGCGAGCGAGAGTGACCAATCTCCCTCATCATCTTTTTTGGTTTCGAAAGGTTTTTTTCAATCCATTAACTCTTGTCGTTGTCGTCATCATCGTATCTCTATGTGTGTTAGTCTTTTGAGAGCCATTAAAACTCGTTAGATCGTTTCAGATCAGTTTTTTCTTCTTTATTTTGGCTTAGAGCATTGTGGCTGAGATACTTGTTTCAGTGTTGACGTTCTCTCCTTTCATTGAGCTTGGCTTAGATGGTCTCTAGATGTGATGCTGTTATCGTTTTTCTTCGCTTTTGTTGTTGTTGCTGTCGTTTGGTTTACTGGTTACGGCACCACACTGTGTTCGGTGGCAATGACAGTGGCAGCTACAGTTGTATGGTAAACGTGTGCACTGAGCTATGTTGTGTTTTTTGTTGTTTTTTTTTCTTTTGTAAGCCTGCCTACCCGCCCGGTTGCTCTATAAGCCGTCAACGTAGAGAATAGCTGCAGAGTTTGGGACACACACGCACACAATGACATTTATGTTGTTGAGAAGATGAAGAAGGAAAAAACGGAAAATAAAAAAATACAGCAGCAGCTTAATGTGCACATAAATTGTTACGTACATACAGACGCATAATTGTGACATGGTTATGGCTTAAAATCTTTTACATACATGCATACATACGTATTTTGGTGCGTACGTACTTAAAATGTGACTTAGGAATAGTATGACTGTTGCCGAAAGGGTTCCCAGAAAAATTTTAAATTAAACCAGTGAGCGGAGCAGTATAGTCGGGCGGGACCGACCATATGATACCCTACACAACTACCACGGAACTCTAACTTTCTGCGGATTTTTATTCCGAGCCTGTGTAATATTTTTAATGTTTGCACCCTCTTGTCCGATTAGAGGTCAACATCACCCCATCTTTTTACTGCCATATTTTCCGAATATTTCTAACATTCAGTACAGCCCTTCTGTACTTGTCCAGATTCCCTCCACCGAAAAACACAAAAAATTAACTTTTCGGGCAACTTCATCCCAAAATTATTATCTGATCGTCATCGAAAATTATAGGCGTTGTCCTTGACCATAACTGGAACCTCATGGAAATTTCAAAGCGATTAGCACTATATTTCCGTCCTCTAGTGTGGTAATGGGTTACTAAATAATATCTGAATACGTAAGCTCCTGAAAATATTTACGTGTAACTCCCACATACGATTATATATTGGTATCAATTTATGTCCTTCAGGACCGATCTTTATCAACCGATCTTTATCAAAACAGGCATGTTTATTCTTTGACCCAATCCCTTTTTCCATGTAAACATTCTAGATGTTTGGCCAATATTTTTTAAAGAATATTTTTTCAAGGCTCTATACAAAGCGTGGATTTTTTAAAGAATATTTTTTCAAGTAGCTACGCAAGGCGTGGATTATTTTAAAGAATATTTTTTCAAGTAGCTACTCAAGGCGTGGATTTTTTAAAGAATTGTTTTCAAGTAGCTACACAAGGCGTGGATTTTTTAAAGAATATTTTTTCAAGCATCCACACAAGGCGTGGATTTTTCAAAGAATATTTTTTCAAGCATCCACACAAGGCGTGGATTTTTTAAAGAATATTTTTTCAAGCATCCACACAAGGCGTGGATTTTTTAAAGAATATTTTTTCAAGTAGCTACACAAGGCGGGATTTTTTTTTAAAGAATGTTTTTTTTCAAGGCTCTATACAAGGCGTGGATTTTTTAAAGAATGTTTTTTCCAAGGCTCTATACAAGGGGTGGATTTTTTAAAGAATATTTTTTCAAGGCTCTATACAAGGCGTGGATTTTTTAAAGAATATTTTTTCAAGGGCCATCTAAGGCATGGATTTCTTAAAGAATGTTTTTTTCAAGGCTCTATACAAGTCGTGGATTTTTTAAAGAACATTTTTCAAGTAGCTACACAAGGCGTGGTCTTGATAAAAGATGATTTTGAATCGTTCACAGAACCTTCAATTTTTTTAAGGCTTGGATTTGTTTCAAAATATTTTTTGAAGGCTAGATTTTTATACCCGACACAACTATGTTGTCAGGGTATTATAGCTTCGTGCATTATACCCTATACAACTATGTTGTCAGGGTATTATAGCATTGTGCAGCCCCAAAAGTTTGTAACGCCGCGAAATATTGTTCCTAGACCCATCTTTAAGTATACCGATCGTCATATCTCGACTAGCGGAGTCGATCTAGACATGTGTTTCCGTCCGTCCATTAGAATTTGTAAACACGATACAGGCCCCAGTTATGGACCAATCTTCACGAAATTTTGCATGTAAATGAAGACCCATATTTTTTTTTTTTTTGGAAAGATCGGTTTTTATTCAGGGGATGAAATGGACCAAATACTTAATTTTTGTCGGTTTTTCCGATCGCCCCAGAGATTTTACATGGAGAATGGGATCGGGCTAAAGAATAAACATGCTTGTTTTGATAAAGATTGGTCAATATTTAGCGGGTCAAGTGGACCCTGACTTTTGTGTGAAACATTTCATTTCAAAAATTGTATTCTATGGCGTATATATTTACCCCTGAAGGATATAATTTCGAGAAGTTTATAGTAAATCCACGAGGAGTGGTTGACCTTTAAATTGATACCAATTATATTGTTGTATGTGCTCGGATGTGGGAGTTACACCTAAATAGTTACAGGTATCTCCGTATTCGTATATTAATTAGTAACCCATTATCAATCTAGAGAGCGGAACTATAGCGTTGATCGCTTTGAAATGTTCCGTGAGGTTCCAGTTATGGTCAAGGACAACGCCTATAATTTTCGGTGATTATCAGATAATAATTTTTGAATGAAGTGGACCGAAGACTTAATATTTTGTGTAATTTGTGTTATTTTCGTGTCGATCTATAGACCACAAATGAAAGCCGAACATCACAACCCACGGTGAAGGAAATCTGGACAATAGCTGTACTGAATACCCGTAATATTCGGAAAATATGTCAGTGTGAGGAAGAGGTGCTGTTTACCTCTAATCGGGCAAGAGAGTGCAAATATCACGAAATATTGCCCAGACTTGGAATAAACATCCGCAGAAAATTTGAGTTCCGTGGTAGTTGTGTAGGGTCGGCCCCGTCCGCTCACTGGTTTTTTAATTATTTTTCAATGAATGATTTTTTAAGAAATATTTTTTGGAAATTGTTCTTTATATGGGCCTAAGTTTTTGTGAAGCCGACATATAACCGTACCGATTTTGGCATTCCGATCACTTGGTTGGACAAAAAATGCCTTCGTCCCATTTGAATATATTTTAATGATTCAGGAGTCATTTTGCCACTCATGTGGTTGCAATTCTCGATTCCAGTTAAATGATGGGTACAAAACTTATTCCAAAAATGTTTCAATATAGGTCCATGTTTTCACATAACCCCCATATACAGGTCTTCCATCATTTTAGGTATTTTGATTGACCTTGGAATATTTCACAACGGATATGTGGCAACTCTTCTTACTTCTGAGGACGAAATTCATAGTTTTTCCTTCATTTCTCAATATGATTTCCCTCACAGTTTTCATTTTAACAAATTCCTTTTTTATTTTCTATTTATTTTTCAAATTTTCGAATCTGTATTTCACGTTTAAGTTTTTTTTAATTTTTTATCATTATTTCGCTCTCTCGAAAAAAATTGATAACAACGAAACAAAAACCACAAGAAAAAGTATAAAAAACCTGTTCAGTTCTCCATTTACACGTTGAAGAATTCTAAGATGCAAGGCATTCTTGGACTGGTGGATGGTTCATTCGTTCTTTTCCTATTTTGCTTGGCCATTCTACTCAATAGAAAACTATATACACAGATACCAGACGCACACTATCATAACAACCAAAAAACAACAACAAAAAGTATTGAGGTACAACATAAAAAATCCCAGCTACTTCAGATCATCATTTTGTTTGATGGTATTAGTGAGGAATATATCTTAACATTGCATGCATTGCAAGCGGACAGACTGGCAAACATACCTAAACTAAACGTTTGAACAACATTGTCACATTGCCCAATGTGTTGACAAAACGACGAAACAACCAACCAAACAACTGAACGTCAGATCATCAGTCCTAACCACCAAACGCCTAACCAAAATGTGTTTCTTTCCATCTACTTCGTCATCTTCTTGTTTTTTTGTGTTCAACAATTTTCCTCTTCTTTTTCTTCTTCGGCACAAATTGAAGAAACGTGTTATTAACATTTTTTCTTCGTTCGGTTCCAAGCCATGGTAGGAAGGTATGCCGACAACGACCATCATCATCATCCTCACCACAGTTGCAAGACAGAGAGAACAACGAACCTTTGAGCTCAAACCTTTCCTCACTAACAGCGAACGAACAACAAACGAATAACCAAACAAACCCACCAACCAACAAACGATGATGATCTGAAGATCTACCTCAACCTCAGCGGTAGACTGATTTGTTGTAGTCGTTACAGCCACACAAAAAAATACTTTCGTCTTGGCATGCAACGACTCTAACAGCAGCAGCAGCCAGCCACCGAGCCAACCCAGCCACTAGGCCAGGCCAAGAAAAAAACATAACAAACATACACTCACACACACTTTTAACAACACTCACACATTCAGTCACTCTCACACAACTCATTCAGTTACATTCAGTGAATGCGCTGAATTGAATTGAATCGCTCCGACCCACCGACCGACAGACAGACAGACAAACAGCCATCCATAGACCCACAATCGGTTGTTAGTATTTTACGGCAGTTAAAATGTGTTTTTCTACATTTTGTTTTGAAATAGGAGCTGAAGCCAGTGCAGCTACCAAAACGCTCCTCAAGTAGTCCCCAAGTCTTCCCACACGCCACAATATAAAAACTGTAGACAAGCAACCAACCAGCCGACGAACGAAGCAGGCAGCTAGCGAACGAACGATCGTTATAACTTAAAGCTGTATGGGCTGCTAGATGACGGACTGGCTGGATGGCTGGCAGGCAGGCGAGTAGTCTTGACTTTCCAACCATCATTATTATGATTATTATCATTATGATCATTGGCATTATCATTATGATCGTTGTTGTTGTATTTTGTTACATTTATTGTAAATCGCACACACATTTACACGATTTATCTTTCATAGCATGGTTACAATATTTACTCTAGTTTACATCACACTCTCTCTCCCTTGGTAAATTGTAAGAGATAAAGGGAAAATGTGGTCAATGTTAAACGTTATAAATGTTTTAGGATTTTTTTCGACCAAAATTGGGTATCGGAATTTTGAAAATTAAAATGTTGGTCGTTCTGGGTCCAAAATGTTGATTGGAACCTTCAATCATTGAAAATTGTTGATTGTTTGTGTGAGGGCAATTTCAGGTTTTGATTGCTCTAATAGACCATTAATTCAGCCATGGTAGTGTGAAGGGTACGATCGATTTGCACATCGAAGAGCATGAATTCGAGACCTGACAAGAACATCTTATAAACTCTCAGTAATACTGGCCTAAATTTCGACCATTTCAACATAACATATTTTAAATTTGTGTTGTACTATATCAGACTATGCGTTAGGAAAGTGGTTTCTTATCATAGAAGTAGTGATATTAGTCTGCATTTTTTAATACGGGAGAAGTCCATTCAGATATATTAATGATGTCAATTATTTTTTCTACTCCTTTTAAGAATTTTAATGGCCCGAACGTTCAATCGAAGTGACTATAATATACATTTCGGATGTACAGAGGATAATTTAACAACTGGCAGACAATGTTATATATGGATCATTGTATTATCTTAGCTACATATTAAGGTTCCGTTCCATTTGTTTATAAATGTTGGTCATAGCCGAATTTTTCAACACAAGTCCATGTGTTGACATAGCCTATTAAGCTGCCATTTAAGTGTTCCGATTTTACGAAAGCTTTGGACTAAAACCTTCAATTTAATAAATTTTTGTATTTCTATGTCTACGTTTGTGACTTATAGTCCATACGTTTCGACTTACAGCCTATAGCACGGTCCTCTCTATTTAAGGTACTCTCAAGGTCACAACCTCCAATGTCTAAACGATGAGGCTCAATTATGGTATTATTTTCAAAAGAGAAAATTCCTCTTTACGAAAAAATTTTAATATAAGTTCTCCCTGAAATAAATTTAATCGAAGATAGTATAAAAGTTAGCTCCGGCCGAAGGTAATGTCATTATTTTCTTAATGGTATATTTATTGAAAAATGAAGCTATATATTTAACAATAGGTTTGCATCACTGTGGTCGCCTATGTCAGGTCCATTTCTTAAGTTTTATACCCAACACGACTAAAGCATTGTGCGGCCCCAAGAATTTGTAAAGCAGTGAAATATTGGTCTAGACCCAACATTTAGTATACCGATCGTCACATCTCGAATAGCTGAGTCGATCTATACATCTGTGTCCGTCCGTCTGTCTATTATACTTTGTAAACACGGTACAGGTCACAGTATTGGACCTATCGTCACGAAATTTAGCATTTTGACAGGTTGTGGCCACAGAAAATCTCCATTGTTTTTAATAATGATCGGTCTCGTCGCTCTGGAGGTCACAATTTTGATCCGAACATAATAAAATTTTACACAGAGAGGGGGGTCTGATCATGGAATAAGCCAGACTCTTTTGGTGAACATCTGTCAACATTTAGCGGTTCAAATGGACCAAGACTTTTGTAAGAAAAAAATGTGCATACTATGGCGTATATATATTTAAGCCTGAATGATATAAACCCGAGTAGTTGATAGTATATTCAAGAGGAGTGGTTAACGTTAAATTGTTACCCATTACCCGGGTACGTACATCAATTCGTGCCCGTATTCGAGAGTTATACTTTACCCTTACCGGTCTCTATGTTTTAATATATTGTTTAGTACTACCATAACGACAGACGAGGGCGGAAATGTAGCGCTGATGGATAAGACATTTTCTATGAGGTTCAGGTTATGATCAGGGATAATTTTCGATAATTATCAGAAGATAGATCGAGGCTAAAACAGATCGAAAACTTTATTTTTATAGTCAATTTTATAGTTTTATATGTTTTATAGTCGATTTTAAGTCGAACATCATAAATTTTCTATGAGGAATGCGATCTGACCAACTAATGGCTGTCATGATAATGAAGGCCAATATTAAGTGGTTTGATATATCTGATCTATTAAGATGTGTAAATAATGGTGGGGAAATATGGGATCAAATGAATCGAAATCTAATATTTTCTGTATTTGTAGACGTTCTAGATCCCAACATTTTGACCCGAACATCACGAATACCTGTGTTGATGATTCTCTGACAGCATTTAATGTCTCGAATTGGCTTAGACTTTCTGTTAAAAATAATAAAAATATCATTCTACGTCGAATATGCCCAAAGATGTTGCCATAAATCCAAGATAAGTTCTTAACCTATAATAGCCACACGGAGATCATAAAAATCTAATAATTTATTAACTCATTTTAAAGAATAGATCCAACAGAATATGTCAAGTCAATCAGTCAAAAATTGGCTTAGACACGAGTACTCAAAATACGATGATTTTTTTACTCTTTGTTACTATATAAATTGGCATAATAGAAATATCTGTTTTTAGTTCCGATTCGGGCAATTTGAAGTATTTCTAGCATTCCCCAATAGGTTAGATCTTCAGGAAAATATTGTAGCATGACAAATATGCAAAATGCATGACAAATAATTGTAACCCTTGCCGTTTTCCTACAGTGGGACCTAAGGTCAACCAATAACATTTGTCCGAAAATGTAACCCTATTCCTAAAGTGGGACCTAACTTATTTCTCCATTTATAAGGAATTTAAGTCAGTCGAATGTGGAAATTCAAAATAGGTTAGAGCTGTGGAAATTTTAGAATTATTTCAAGAAATTTTCGATGTTCTTTTCGAAACGGAAAAATTCAAAATAGGTTAGAGCTTCAGGAAAATATTGGCCGAGAAGAATTTTCGATGTTCTTGTCAAAAAAAAAACACATCAAAAAGTTGTAACCTTCCCAACCTATTTTTTCCTACAGTGGGACCTAAGCTATTTTCTTATTATATAGAACCCATTTTCCGATTATGTGGATTTTTAGTCAGGCCAATGCGGAAATTTAAATAAATGTTTCAAGAAATTTTCCATGTTATTTTCGAAACTACATATAGGTCGGTCCATCATCTTTTGTAAAACTCCTAGTATAGTCAAGATTACTGTATGCTTCATGCGATAAAAATACGTTGACAAGACTTTGTTAGAAAACTATGCAATATGTTTCAGCAACAAAATAATAGCTCAAGGCGTGATCTTCTAAAAAAAATTGGTAGATTTGTAGTAAACAAATCAGGATTATTATCCTTTGTATGTCTTCTGTACATAGACATGCAGAAAGCCTTCTGTTGGAAACATCCTCCTTTAGAAGGGTTTCTGTTCAAAGAAGAGCTGTAGGGTTTTTTCTGGTACAATACGCTTGTAGAGGGTCTTCTGGCACTGGGAGAACTATTAAGGGTATATTAAGAGGTTCAGAATTTCTTATGTCTATCGAACTTCTGTAGAAGCTACGTAAAATATTTGCTGTGAATATATGAATATGGTATAAATTAGGACCTGTAACATATTTAATCGCACAAATGTCGGAAATTAGCACCGCAAAAAAAAGTTGTGTAGTATATCACTTGGTTGGCACTAGACGGACAGTGGGGTCTGCTCACATCGCTAATTTTTATTGAATAATTTCAGCAAACGTTTTTATATTTTTTTCTTTCTTTTTTTAGTAACATTTTTCTTCTCTTAGAAATAATTTAAAAATGTCTAAAATCTTTAATTTGAAATTTTGTACAATATTTATTTGACACTTCAATTATCCAAAATTTTCCACAGCCCAGCACAGACATAAAAACCATTGGTATTTATTTTAAATTCTCATTCACCGACATATCGGTATCAGACAGTCACGAAAATAGTTTGTCCTTTATTTTATATCGTTTATAGTGACAATTTTGACGGTCGTTATAAATCAATGATATTTTATATTTATATAAAACTTTTTTATTTTCATGGAACCAAGTCCATCCATTCCTTTTGATTTTTTTATATCCATTAGATTTAATTTTCTATATTTTTTCTTTGAGAATCAGTAAAAAAAACACATTCAAAACAAGTGGTAACACTGTCAATGGGCTACAATAGTAGATATCTCACAGATTCACACCACTACACACACATAGATGACAAAAAGATACGTACGTTTTTGTTCAATATTATGTTTTCTTCACTCTTCTTCTTCTTCTTCTTCTTCTTCTCCTCTTTGTATATGTATGTATTCCTCTCCCTGCCTTGTTGGTTAGAAGAAGATGTCTTCGGTTACTGGAGATAAAAATTTTCCGAGATCATTGGTTGTGTGGTGGGGGAATTCTCTCTTTACAAAACGGCGGGTTTCAATACAAGCTCTGGATCGATCGATCGTTTCTCCAATAAATCCAATTTATAGTTGAAAATTATTTATTTTATTTTTGTTGGTGTTTTTTTTTTTCAATATTCTTTAATCCACTTTTTTGTTTGTTGTTGTTTGAACATTTTATCTCGAGATACGAGATTTGGAATTCTTGAAAGATTTTTTTGTTTTAAATTTTTTTCTTTCTTTCTCACAATTTTTTCTAATTTCATTTGTATCACATATTATATTTCTTTTTGAAATTTTGATTTATTTTTGACTTATTGTTAGAAATTTATTTAATTATTTTTTGTTTAAACACTTTATCCTCTTCTTCTTCATCACATTTTTTTGTTTAAAACAAAAATGATATTTTTATTCCTTTTCCTACTTCAGCTTCTTCTTTTTTGTATTTTTCAGATTTCATTAATCTTATCCACATATTATATCGTCGGTAGGCAATGTGTATGTGTGTTAGTGTGTTTTAACACACACACGTACACCTGGTTTGAAATATTTTTTATTTATTTTTTTTTTTCTTCATCCATTTACCAACACCATGACTGGTGGCTGGCCATGTGTAGAGAAGCTATTGATAATATCACACAACAAAAAAACAATAACAACAACAATAAAAATTGTTTTGAGAGCAACTACCGACCGTTGCTGTAATATTCCGTTTTCAATTTACAGGTGCGTTACCTACGATCAACTCTTTAAGACTAATCTGAAAGTATCTCTGTTGGGGGGCAATGAGCCTCTCATAGCGAACAATGGCCACCGAACCTCACACTCAGAGTAAACACAAGCAGGTCCGCACTCTCTAATATTTATCTTTCAGATAAACCACAATATAGCCTCTCTACCAATTTGAGCTAGCTGACTGGCTGGCTCTCACTCTCTTCTGGGCCAAAAGATCTTGGTCGTTTTATTTCGGGTTTTGTGTTCGTCCATGTGTATAGCCTCCAATAAGGTTTCTCTCTACAAACAACAAATTTATGTTTGCTTTGGTATGGCTGTGAGTGTGTGTTTGTATATTTCGAGATACCTGTTTTGTTGGCCGTAAGCTATTTGGCTGTTCATCGGCTACGAACTGGTTTTGTGTTGTCTCAAGAGTCTGATGCTCGTTTGGCCCATACATAAATGTGTAAGGGGGTATTGATGTTAAAGCTGGCTGCCGCTGATGGGTTTCTGGTATCAAGTGCACAGTGGGCCTATAAGGCGTGGATTTTTTAAAGAATATTTTTTCAAGGCTCACACAAGGCGTGGATTTTTTAAAGAATATTTTTTCAAGGCTCACACAAGGCGTGGATTTTTTAAATAATATTTTTTATGGCTCCCAAGGGGCGTGGATTTTTTAAAGAATATTTTTTCAAGGCTCTATACAAGGCGTGGATTTTTTAAAGAATATTTTTTCAAGGCTCTATACAAGGCGTGGATTTTTTAAAGAATATTTTTTCAAGGCTCTATACAAGGCGTGGATTTTTTAAAGAATATTTTTTCAAGGCTCTATACAAGGCCTGGATTTTTTAAAGAATATTTTTTCAAGGCTCTGGATTTTTTAAAGAATATTTTTTCAAGGCTCTATACAAGGCGTGGATTTTTTAAAGAATATTTTTTCAAGGCTCTATACAAGGCGTGGATTTTTTAAAGAATATTTTTTCAAGGCTCTATACAAGGCGTGGATTTTTTAAAGAATATTTTTTCAAGGCTCTATACAAGGCGTGGATTTTTTAAAGAATATTTTTTCAAGGCTCTATACAAGGCGTGGATTTTTTAAAGAATATTTTTTCAAGGCTCTATACAAGGCGTGGATTTTTTAAAAATATTTTTTCAAGGCTCTATACAAGGCGTGGATTTTTTAAAAATATTTTTTCAAGGCTCTATACAAGGCGTGGATTTTTTAAAAATATTTTTTCAAGGCTCTATACAAGGCGTGGATTTTTTAAAAATATTTTTTCAAGGCTCTATACAAGGCGTGGATTTTTTAAAGAATATTTTTTCAAGGCTCTATACAAGGCGTGGATTTTTTAAAGAATATTTTTTCAAGGCTCTATACAAGGCGTGGATTTTTTAAAGAATATTTTTTCAAGGCTCTATACAAGGCGTGGATTTTTTAAAGAATATTTTTTCAAGGCTCTATACAAGGCGTGGATTTTTTAATGAATATTTTTTCAAGGCTCTATACAAGGCGTGGATTTTTTAAAGAATATTTTTTCAAGGCTCTATACAAGGCGTGGATTTTTTAAAGAATATTTTTTCAAGGCTCTATTTTTTAAAGAATATTTTTTCAAGGCTCTATTTTTTAAAGAATATTTTTTCAAGGCTCTATTTTTTAAAGAATATTTTTTCAAGGCTCTATTTTTTAAAGAATATTTTTTCAAGGCTACCAAGTGGCTTGGATTTTTTAATGAATATTTTTTCAAGCCTCCACCTGAGAACCTCTATTTAAGGTATTTTATAAACACTGTGCGAGTATAGCATATTTACGGCGATGAATTGCTGAAATGAGTTCGACTCTTGGTTTATAGCCATAGATTTTATTTCCAGTCGTCCATTCGTTTGTTCTGTCGTCCATCGAAAGCTACCAAAAATCGTTGTCGTGCTCAACTGGTACGGCTGTCAACCGACAAAAATGTTTTCAGCTCCAGCCTTTGGGTACAAAAAAGAAAAACATAATGACAGACAAACAGACGAACTCACTGACATAAAGACAGACAGACATTTGAACATAGCTACATACCATAGAATGGACGGACGAACTCTACGTAGATTATTTTTTTATGTTCAGCTAAGTGTACTCGGTGTGTGCGACGAGTTACTGGATGTCTGTCCATAGATTTTTTCAAAAAAAAAAAAAATCAAAAAAGAATATCAACAAAAAAAGATCAACAAAAACAAATAAACAAAACGCACACACACAGATACACAAAAGTAAACCCCAGTAGGTAATAGACGGCTATTTGGAATTGCTACTTCTGTTTGAGCTGAGCGTCTGTCCGACCGACGGTCGTTCCATTCGTTATCAGTTATGAACCTTCTTAGCGCATGCGTGTACACAACGAATGACGAACGAACACCCTGTGGTCGTAATACTAATGGGTTTTACTGGGAACCCGACACAACAACAATAGCCTCGAATCCTTGCCCTTTGTAAATGTTTTTCTTTTTTTTTGTGAATGGATTTTTTCATTCCTTCCCTTCATTTGGCTATCACCGAATCTTTATTTTTTATTTGGGTAAAACAAATGATGGAAAATGGAAATGGGTTATTTTTTAACGACTCGTTCTTTCGATAAACACGTACTGCGTTTACGTAACATTTCCTCTATTCCAGAAATGGAAAAATTCTGAAGTTAAATATTTAGATTAGCAAAAGGTGAAAAAATGTGTGAAATGTGAAGGCGAAAGTGCCAGAGATTTTTCAAGTGAAAGTAAAAGGAAAAAAATTTAGATGATGATAATGGAAATGAAGGACGTCGTATACATAAAAAGATCTCGAAGAGGTCAGATCGCAGAATAATTTTAACACATACATTCCATTAGTCTATAGGCCCTCAACAAGTCCTCTATAGAACGAATGCTTCTTTAAAGTCGGCCATAGACCCCAGACCTTCCAGAGGCCTTCAATATGCCAAAGACTTTTTTATGTATTATATAGGCAGACCATCTAAAAGAGTTTTATAAACAGACAACATTCCGCAGGAGTCTGGAAAACATACGTTCATTATATAGGTCTTCAAATGTTAAAGATCTTTCCCAGGTGTTCTCTCAGCAGATTATTTTTTTCTGGTCTTTGATAAACAGAAAGCTATTAGCAAGGCTTCAATAAGACAAAAATCTTCACCAAACATTCAATAACAAAATATATTTCTCGGGTCTTTAGGGAATACTATATATTCCCCAAGTGTTTTAAAAGCAAATATCTTTAACAGGTCATCAATAAGCAGACGATCTCCGCCAGGTTTTCTTCACGCCTATAGCTCTTCAGGAGCTTGAAAAAATATTCTTTAAAAAATCCACGCCTATAGCTCTTCAGGTGCTTGAAAAAATATTCTTTAAAAAATCCACGCCTATAGCTCTTCAGGTGCTTGAAAAAATATTCTTTAAAAAATCCACGCCTATAGCTCTTCAGGTGCTTGAAAAAATATTCTTTAAAAAATCCACGCCTATAGCTCTTCAGGTGCTTGAAAAAATATTCTTTAAAAAATCCACGCCTATAGCTCTTCAGGTGCTTGAAAAAATATTCTTTAAAAAATCCACGCCTATAGCTCTTCAGGTGCTTGAAAAAATATTCTTTAAAAAATCCACGCCTATAGCTCTTCAGGTGCTTGAAAAAATATTCTTTAAAAAATCCACGCCTATAGCTCTTCAGGTGCTTGAAAAAATATTCTTTAAAAAATCCACGCCTATAGCTCTTCAGGTGCTTGAAAAAATATTCTTTAAAAAATCCACGCCTATAGCTCTTCAGGTGCTTGAAAAAATATTCTTTAAAAAATCCACGCCTATAGCTCTTCAGGTGCTTGAAAAAATATTCTTTAAAAAATCCACGCCTATAGCTCTTCAGGTGCTTGAAAAAATATTCTTTAAAAAATCCACGCCTATAGCTCTTCAGGTGCTTGAAAAAATATTCTTTAAAAAATCCACGCCTATAGCTCTTCAGGTGCTTGAAAAAATATTCTTTAAAAAATCCACGCCTATAGCTCTTCAGGTGCTTGAAAAAATATTCTTTAAAAAATCCACGCCTATAGCTCTTCAGGTGCTTGAAAAAATATTCTTTAAAAAATCCACGCCTATAGCTCTTCAGGTGCTTGAAAAAATATTCTTTAAAAAATCCACGCCTATAGCTCTTCAGGTGCTTGAAAAAATATTCTTTAAAAAATCCACGCCTATAGCTCTTCAGGTGCTTGAAAAAATATTCTTTAAAAAATCCACGCCTATAGCTCTTCAGGTGCTTGAAAAAATATTCTTTAAAAAATCCACGCCTATAGCTCTTCAGGTGCTTGAAAAAATATTCTTTAAAAAATCCACGCCTATAGCTCTTCAGGTGCTTGAAAAAATATTCTTTAAAAAATCCACGCCTATAGCTCTTCAGGTGCTTGAAAAAATATTCTTTAAAAAATCCACGCCTATAGCTCTTCAGGTGCTTGAAAAAATATTCTTTAAAAAATCCACGCCTATAGCTCTTCAGGTGCTTGAAAAAATATTCTTTAAAAAATCCACGCCTATAGCTCTTCAGGTGCTTGAAAAAATATTCTTTAAAAAATCCACGCCTATAGCTCTTCAGGTGCTTGAAAAAATATTCTTTAAAAAATCCACGCCTATAGCTCTTCAGGTGCTTGAAAAAATATTCTTTAAAAAATCCACGCCTATAGCTCTTCAGGTGCTTGAAAAAATATTCTTTAAAAAATCCACGCCTATAGCTCTTCAGGTGCTTGAAAAAATATTCTTTAAAAAATCCACGCCTATAGCTCTTCAGGTGCTTGAAAAAATATTCTTTAAAAAATCCACGCCTATAGCTCCTCAGGTGCTTGAAAAAATATTCTTTAAAAAATCCACGCCTATAGCTCTTCAGGTGCCCGAAAAATATTCTTTAAAATATCTACGCCTATAGCTCTTCAGATGCTTGAAAAAATATTTTTTTAAAAAATCCACGCCTATAGCTCTTCAGGTGCTTGAAAAAATATTCTTTGAAAAATCCACGCCTATAGCTCTTCAGGTGCTTGAAAAAATATTTTTTGAAAAATCCACGCCTATAGCTCTTCAGGTGCTTGAAAAAATATTCTTTGAAAAATCCACGCCTATAGCTCTTCAGGTGCTTGAAAAAATATGCTTTGAAAAATCCACGCCTATAGCTCTTCCACGCCTCTTGGGAGCCTTGAAAAAAATATTCGTTAAAAAATCCACGCCTATAGCTCTTCCACGCCTCTTGGGAGCCTGGAAAAAAATATTCGTTAAAAAATCCACGTCTCTTGGGAGCCTTCAACAAATATAGATGGTCCGTAAAAAGATTATTCTTCATTATCTCAAAAATTTATCGATTTTTTTATAAATTTTACTGATTTTTTTTAAATGCTCCATAAAAAAATATCGAATTTTATGACCCATCTTCTTTTGTGCAGACTCAACAGTTGTCACCCCCATTATCAAGTCAAAGTTAATTTGAAGGTGACGAAAACATAAACTTTCTATACGGATTTTATGTCCCCGGCCGATTGGGGTACACTTGTTATTCGTTATTGTTTTTCTTTTTTATAAGAATCTTCGGTGGGTATATCAAGTTCCTTATATGACCGTCCGAACGACCCAGCCACCAACATAAGGTAGTAAAATATTTTCATGTGACATTAAATGGCAAATAAAAAACAATTTTATGATTGTCAATCAGCGAACAGTTTGATGACTGGTAGGTAGGTGGTATATTTATGAATTTATCCACAAAGAAGCTGTCTCAACATCGACGCTGATACTCGATGTTACGATGGCAAACCCTTTTTATGATTCTAATCAAATTGTAAAGTAGCAACGACCAACTAACTGTGGCATTATTCAAAACCGATCGTAAGGCACATTCAGAGGCAGTCACCTAAGCAGCCAACGATCTCCGTTCAGCCACCTTACTTGTTTGTAATTATCTTCCGACATAAACACTAGCTGTGTTTTGTTTCTTTCTGTTTTCGACTATTTTGTTGCTGTTGTTTCTCGTTTCGATTCTGGCTTGACGCTTTCAGGTTTATGCGTAGGTATGTGTGAACCAACAACTACGATAAAATAGAACCACTTTTTGGCGCTTGACTGAGTAGCTACAGTGTGTCGTGAAATACTTTGAACAATGGGGGTAAAATGTTCTTTACGAAATCCACGCCTTGGTTGGACGTTGAAAAATATTCTTTAAGAAATCGATGCCTTGGTTAGACCTTAAAAACATATTCTTTAAGAAATCGACGCCTTGGTTGGACCTTAAAAAATATTCTTTAAGAAATCGATGCCTTGGTTAGGCCTTGAAAAATATTCTTAAAAAAATCCACGATATGGTTGGACCTTGAAATAATACTCTTTAAAAACTCCACGCTTTGATTGATCCTTGAAAAAAAAATCTTTAAAAACTCCACGACTTGATTGGACCTTGAAAAAATGTTCTTTAAAAAATCCACGCCTTGGTTGGATCTTGAAAAAATGTTCTTTAAAAAATCCACGCCTTGGTTGGATCTTGAAAAACTGTTCTTTAAAAAATCCACGCCTTGATTGGACCT
>NW_026877145.1:0-21447 GCF_032173495.1 Musca vetustissima | reverse complement strand
ATATAGACTCATTGACCCTTCAGTTCGTATATAAGACTCACTGACCCTATTAAAACTTTCTTCACTTCAAGTCGTCTATATAGTCTCTCGTTATATATTTTGTCTCCATGAACTCCTCTTTGTCTTTCTTCATCTTTTCTACCAAATTTCCCTTTAATTTGTCATACCACCTTCGTAACACAAATATCAACAATTCCCACATATCCCCATATAAATGTTAACTATTTAGGATAATCATCCACAAGGAATACATGTACTCGTACTCGGATATGTTCACTCCGGCGACAATAATGTGTACAAAAACATCATATTCACATTCATATCTGGAGTAATTGAGAGCATATTACTGAATAGTCAGCCAGTACTCGGTATAGTGGGTTAAATCTAAATGTTATGCTCTCTTTGTTCGGTGATAGTCGTTGTTGTGGCAGTCATAACAGCTACAAGTACTTAAATAAACATGAATATGTATATTGTGTGTAATAGGGTGTTATCTCGGTGAAAAGAAAATTTGAAAAAATATTTGACAAGGACGAATAGGCACAATTAACGTGTTGGTCAAACCTAAGTAATGATTGAAGCCTCTCAGCAATTCAGCTCCCTATTTTAAAGTAATCATAATATATTTTTCTAAATAATAATTCAAAACTCCACTCTAATATTTCCAAAACCTTTATATAAAAATGCGCGTACTTATATGAATAAGTTTCTTTTAATGACACAAATTCCTATCTACCTCGCACACAGTCAACCTCAATATCTCAACCATAGAATGAACACAAAATTGGAATGAAGACATTAACAAAATAACTAGAATGTGAAGTTCTTTTTTTTTTTTTTGTAAAAAATAAATTTCCAAATAAATGAGAATTTTTAGCTTTAGTATAAAGTCATAAGCGAGTTGAACAAAAATTCAAACATTCATAGCATCCTCATTTTTATGGTTATCTAAAGTATCTAATTTAATAATATGCATTTTTTTAATTTCCAATAACAATGCAATATTGTATAGACGAGCGGAATGTCAATCAGTCTTAAAAGGCGAGGTAAAATATATGGATTATTTATTGACGAGTTGAATGCCATGGACTAATTGTAGGCGAACTGAAGTGCAGTGAGACTTTATAGACAAGTCTGCATACACGGACCGAAGCAGACGAACTAAATAACAAACTTCCGAAACGGGTTCTGAGTAAGGAAATCTTTGTAGGTGTCTTGAGGCCAAATTCAGTATATGGATGGACTTTACAGACGAATTACAGTTTGGGCAGTTTTTGTCGAGAAGCTGAAGTGCAAGAAGAAGACCTAAAACAGTACTTTTTAAGAGGAGTTGAAGGTGGAACATATTTTAGACAAGCTTAAGGACATTAACGTTTTATAGTCGAGTCGAAGGAAAGACAAACTTTATACATGAGTTGAAGGCCGCGTAGTATTTATCTGAAGAAGTGGAACACTTATAAAGGTGAATATTCGAAATGAGTAAGTTCTCTGTGTGGTAGTTTTTATCATCTGAGAAAACGAAATATCAATTTGCTGACACTTTGCCGACCATTTGCCGACCATAATATGTTTGGTATTATAAAGCTTTTGGACACCTTGTTAAACCTAATCAGCTGTAATACGGTATTCCGGGTTCGCACTGGATAGAAAATATTCCTAAAGAAAATGATAAATTTTAGTCCACGACCAATACTGAAGTTGGCGATATTCGGCTCCCCTATAATTTCGATTGATTAATTGTCAATGGGGCGTCAAAATTTAAACGAACTTTTGCACGAGCTCCTATATGTAATCTTCAATGTCATGTCAAATTTGGTTAGTATCGGTTCAGATTTATAAATAGCACACATATACAATATTGTTCGAAACCTAAGCAACTTTCGTTAAATTGATTTATAAAAAAATATATATTTTATTTACTATTCTACTATGTGTCTATAACCTGAAAATAACAACAAATTTAAATTATATTTCTTTGGAAAAAAATAAAGAAATGAAAACAAAATTAACTCACAAAGCAGCTGTTCGAAACCTAAACAACTTTCAATATTTCGTATGATACCCGTTATTTTTTATCACTGCCGCACATATTTTTGGCATTGATTCTATAAGATTTGTTAGAATTGTTGTTGGTATAGCTTCCCACTCTGATTTTAAGCAGTTCATTAGTTCCTGTCTGTTTTTAAGGAGACGTGTTCCAATCCTTCGTTTTAAAATGCTGAAAAGGTTCTCAATGGGATTGATGTCTGGTGACAAGTTTTGCAAGGAAGTATTATACTCATTTACAACTTCATATTGGGTATTACAGCTTAGCCAGCTGTTAAAAAGACATAAAATCGGCCGATATTTTAGTTTCTTAAGATCAAACGTTGTATTTAAGATAGGTCTTACGATTGCAACAGGTAGACGATGGATTTCGTTACAAGTTCATAAGTTTTACAGTTCATAATAAAATTCCCATAAGCAGTGAACATGTTAACTAGTTTTAATTTCTATCGTCTATTTTCTTAAAAAAATCGATACATACAAATTCGCTATGATATAGAGATTATTGAAATTCGTAAAAGTAAAGAATGTTTCGCTTATGATGAGTTCGGATAACTGATATTATTTTCTGTTCAAAAATCCAAAATTTTCCCGTTTCAGTAAAGCGGAGTAGACTGTATAGTGTCGACTGTATAATGCAATAATTAATAAAATAAGTACTTTTCATAATTCAATTTAACATGATAATAAAATACCATGATTGCTTACTAAGAAAAAGTTGCTTAGGTTTCGAACAATACTGTATATAATTTCTTCCGATTTCACGTAAATGGCGCTTTCACCACACTGGTGCGGAGTATTACGTTTTTGTGCATACGTTTGTAAAAGGTAAAAGGAAACTAGATAGGTCCATAGTTCCTTTTGGGAATATGCATAAAATCACCTTCTGAGTCGATTCATGCATGTCCGTCTGTCTGTCCATGTTAAAATGTAAATTAGGAACAGCTCGTTTAATAAGATTTAGATATAGCTCCCGTATATACATTCGTCCGATTTAATGTAAATAGTGTACCAAAGTCCCTATATATCCTTCGATTTGCACGAAATTTGTATATATATTTATTCGATTTGCACGGTTTGGATTGGATACTGAATTGAGGTTAGAAAAATGTGGGCAAAGTTTCGTAAAAATTGACTAAGATTTAGATATATAGCGATATCTAAATCGGTTCAGATTTAGATATCGCTCCCATATATATTTTCGTCCGATTTTATGTTAATGGAGCACGAAAGCCACTATATTTTTTCGATTTGCACGAAATTTAGCATAGCGTATTGAATTGAGTGGGAAATGGTGTGTGTTTATATTAGTAGAATTCAGTTCAGATTTAGATATAGCTCCCGCATATATTTTCGTCCGATTTAATACAAATCCCTATATATCTTTCCATTTACACAAAATTTGGCATAGCGTACTTAAATAAGTCTAGAATGATGTATGCTAAGTTTCGTGAAAATCGGATCGGATTTAGATATCGCTCCCATATATATATTTTCGTCCGATTTTATGTAAATGGTGCACCAGACTCCTAATGTTTGTTCGATTGAGACAACATTTTGCAATACATGTGTATAATTTAATTTAAATAGTTTCAAATATCCATATAGAGCACACATTTAATTTATACGACCAAAATTATTAGAGAAGGACGTATGTTGTACTTACAAAATTGATCATAAGATAATCTCTTCTCCGTCCGACTTTTGAACTTTCCTTTCTGTTTTTTTTTTTTCGATTGACTCTAAATTGTCCATAGACCGAATTGATACTGTCGCAATTACAGACATTAGACTAGAATGACGTGTGCCAATTATATTTCAAATCGATTCATGTAAATGATGTACCAAAGTCTCTACGTTGGTTCGAGTGATACTAACTTTATAGACTTCCGGATAATTTCTAAAACAATGTCATATTTGCTTTATATCGGTTCAAATTTTAATATAACTTCCATACATAATTTCGTCCGAATTCCGTGTTTTTCATATATTTCCGAATTAGGTAAGGACTGACATGTGCCAAATTTTATTTTCTTGAAATATTTGTATACAGCCCACATATATATATATTTGTATGCGTTCAAATTAGAATAGACACTATTGCTATTTGTAAAACCACATTAATAGTCGGTTCGGTCTGGTTATGATACTTTTCTATTGGGGTACTTTATACAATATGTATATATACATATATATATGGGCAATATTGCCAATTTTTTAATATTCCCTTTTCAAAAAATCAGCTTTTTTGTTTTTTTTGGCACATCAATGTTTTTTGGTACACATATAGAGAAAAATGTTCTGACTTCGAAACCGTTCGCGATCAAATTTTTGGTTGATGCGCGCAAAAGTTATCGATGTTCTAATTTTGGGCATAAGAAAAAAATCTTAAAATTACGCCGTTTATTATATTGACCAAAAACGTTGATATATATCTTCCTCCGTAAAATAAGAATATGAATATATTATAATAATCACGATAAAGTTGCACATATTCGCGAAATATGAGAAAAATAAAAAAATATAGCAGATTACATCAATATTTTCATTATATGAATGACATACACACACCTAAAAATTAATTTAAAAATATCTACATAATCTAAACACCATGATGAATCAAATGATATCAAAATCACACAAGTCCGTGTAGCGGTTTCTAAATCACAGCGACAACAAAACAGGATGTTGAGGAAAAATATTTGTTTTTGGTTCGAAAAAATAATGTCATCATATTTATTTTTTTAATTTTATACAAGAAATTTCAGAAAAAAATGTTGGGGTTATTCTGCTATTTTACCCGAATTTCGCCGAAAAATTTACATATATAATAATAATCACTTTTTGTGTATAAGTATACCCCTTGCGGATTATATCAAGACCTTTCCGATAAATCTTAGGGTTCTATAAATAGGAATAAATCTTAAAATAAAATAATATTATGAAATATACATTTTAAATTGCGTGTAAATCGCGTAATTCTCAAAATCATTTGATGCGCGTGCGGTTTCCAGGAAGTACTGAAGTTTATCTTCCAATCCATATATATTTTGCGATATTTCATTTGACGGCTAAGATGTGCCACAGGTTACATTGAAGTACCCAAAAAATCGTAAAACGCGAATAATTTCCGAAAACTCCATATGCCATTAACGCGCATCCGATTTCGGTGTGCACCCTAAAAAAATACATCGATCTATACCGATTTCAATGTGGTCCATTAAGAACCATGGATGTGCCAGCTCACACTATTTTTGAGATAAATTGCGTCTAAATCGCGTAATTCTCAAAATCATTTGATGCGCATGCGGTTTCCAGGAAGTACTGAAGTTTATCTTCCAATCCATATATATTTTGCGAAATTTCATTTGACGGCTAAGATGTGCCGCACATTTTACATTGAAGTAACCAAAAAATCGTAAAACGCGAATAATTGCCGAAAACTCCATATGCCATTAATGCGCATCCGATTTCGGTGTGCACACTAAAAAAATACATCGATCTATACCATTTCAATGTGGTCCATTAAGAACCATGGATGTGCCAGCAAAATATATTTTTGAGATAAATTGCGTACATCTCTCTTTCGGCTGAAGTTTTTAAAGTTCTCTTTTCGAAAAAGATCAAAATCGGTATGAGGTCATTTATTGAAGCGGAAATGATACACAGAAAACGCAAATAAATCCGCGATATTTTCAAAATCATTTTTTGCCAAATTTCGTGTTTTTGGAAGGCCAGTTCCCGCCGTTCTAGTAGATGGATTTTCACGAAGAAGACTTTAAATCATCCGAAACGTAAAAAACCTTATTGATCACGGGTACCCATATCATTCAGTTGACAGATCTAAAAATTTGGCCCGAAAAATAGGTTTTTCAGAAATTTGATCGCACAAAATTCGCACCTTCGGATGAGTATTACTCTGAAGCTGTGCATACTACATACACAAAATACATATCAAATTACGCAGATTCGCGACTACAATAATCTTATAATCGATTTTTATAAATTCCTGTTTGCGTATTAAAGCTAGAAGTAAAATTTAAAAAAACACTCAAAATCGAGCTTCAAAGTGTCAGCATCATGCAGTGAAAATTTTGAAAAATGATACATAAGGGGCGTAGTCCCCATTGTGTTGGCTTCTAGTTTTATTTTGACACGAAGGCCGTGCAATGAGTGGCTTAGTCACAAATCGATAGAGAACATAAAAAAACTGGTTCGCCTCAACCTGTTTTTACACATTTTTATACCCTTCACCACACTGTGGTACAGGGTATTATGTCTTTGTGCATATGTTTGTAACAGGCAAAAATAATCGAGATAGACCCATGGTTCCTTTTGAGAATATGCATAGAATCACTTTCTAAGTCGATTTATGCATGTCCGTCCGTCCGTCCGTCCGTCTGTCCGTCTGTCCGTCTGTCTGTCCATGTTAAATTGTAAACAAAGTACAGGTCGCATTTATGATCCGAATTGGATGAAATTTGGCACAGGTCACTTATTCGGCCCAAGGACGAACCCTATTGAAATTGGGAAAAATCGGTTCAGATTTAGATATAGCTCCCATATATATATTTAACCGATTTAATGTAAACGGTCCCTATATGTCTTTCGATTTGCACGAAATTTGGTACAGGCTAATCATTTAGGCCTACAATGATGTCTGCCAAGTTTCGTGAAAATCGGCCCAGATTTAGATATAGCTCCCATATATAGTTTCGTCCGATTTCATGTAAATGGTGCCCCAAAGTCCCTGTATATCTTTTGATTTCCACGAAATTTAGTATAACGTACTGAATTAAGCCTACAATGATGTCTGCCAAGTTTCGAGAAAATCGGTCCAGATTTAGATATAGCTCCCATATATAGATTCGTCCGATTTCATGTAAATGGTGCCCTAAAGTCCCTTTATATCTTTCGATTTGCACGAAATTTGGTATAACGTACTGAATTGGGCCTAGAATGATGTCTGCCAAGTTTCGAGAAAATCGGTCCAGATTTAGATATAGCTCCCATATATAGTTTCGTCCGATTACATGTAAATGGTGCCCCAAAGTCCCTATATATCTTTTGATTTGCACGAAATTTGGTACAGCCTAATCATTTAGGTCTACAATAATGTCTGCCAAGTTTCGTGAAAATCGGTCCAGATTTAGATATAGCTCACATATATTGTTTCGTCCGATTTTATGTAAATGGTGCACCAATCTTCCTATGTATCCTTCGATTTGCACGAAATTTGGCATAACATACTGAAATGAGCCTAGAATGATGTCTGCCACGTTTCGTGAAAATCGGTTCTGATTTAGATATAGCTCCCATATATAGTTTCATCCGATTTTATGTAAATGGTGCACCAAAGTCCCTATGTATCCTTCGATTTGCACGAAATTTGGCATAAAGTACTGAATTGAGCCTAGAATGATGTCTGCAAGTTTCGTGAAAATCGGTCCTGATTTATATATAGCTCCCATATATAGTTTCATCCGATTTTATGTAAATGGTGCACCATAGTCCCTATATACCTTTCGATTTGCACGAAATTTGGCATAACGTACTGAATTGGGTCTGGAATGATGTCTGGCAAGTTTCGTGAAAATCGGTACAGATTTAGATATAGCTCCCTTTTATTATAGATTGATTTTAAGTAATTGACGCACCAAGGAACCAGTAGGAACAAAACGTTCTGAAATTAGTATAACCTATCCTGTGACAAGTTTGTTTGAAATCGCTTAATATTTGGATAGAGCTTCCATATATATTTTCGCCCGACGTCAAGTAAATTGGGCATCAAACTCCTCATGTTAGTCAGTTTGACATCAAATTTTGCACAACGTACAAAATTGAGCATAGAATTATGTAGTTGCGTTTTCTAGAAGTACAGACATAGCCCAACGGATGACCTATTTATATTTGTTTGAAGTCGATTTACATACTTTATGGATAGATCTACGTAGATTCACTTTTAGATAAATATTACATATTTTATTTCATCCAATTTCATGCTAATAGTCCTGTTTAATATACCCATAGTGGTGAAGGGTATCATATAGTCGGCCCCGTCCGACTTTAGTACTTTCCTTACTGGTTTTACATTAAAGTAGACACAGCTTCCACCAAAATAAAGTTTGGAGGTCAATATCATGAACAGTTTGCAACGACAGATCAATTAACCTAAAACTATTCACTTTTTTTCATATACTTAAGTAGTTCCGAAGTTATAAAGGGGTGAACCTCCGCTTCAGCTATGTTAAACCAGTAAGGAAAGTAGTAAAGTCGGGCTGGGCCGACTATATGATACCCTTCACCACTTTGGGTATATTCTACATATGTATCCAGCTTAGCAACATCATTTTAGACTTAATTCAGTACTTCAGTAGTGTTGGCCGTTTATTTGGGATATTGTTTTGTTTTTATAAAAAAGAACTATTTATTAGTGAGGAATGTATGGCATTGATTGCCGAGGGGTAAGGCAGGGAAGACTATAGTTTCGGATCACGCCACTGATCCTCATCAGTTCCCTTAGTTTTTTGTTGGGATATTCTCCCCAGAAGCTATTGCTTCTATACAAAAAACCTTTCAAACCCAAATGTCTCTTGTAACAACGCGAAGTACTTAGCTGACCAACGTACCCTATACCAAAATTCGTGCAAATCGAAAGATATATAGGGACTTTGGTGCACCAATTACATAAAATCGGACGAAAATATATATGGGAGCTATATCAAAAACTTAAGCAATTTTCACGAAACTTAGCACACGTCATTCTAGACTTAATTCAGTACGCTATGCCAAAATTCGTGCAAGTGAAAAGATTTCCAGGGACTTTGGTGCACCAATTACCTACAATCGGGCGAAAATATATATGGGAGCTATATCTAAATCTGAACCGATTTTCATGAAACTTAGCACAAATTATTACAGACTCAAATGTCAGTACGCTATGCCCAATTTCGTGCAAATCGAAAGATATATAGGGTCTTTGGTACACCAATTACCTTAAATCGTATGAAAATATATATGGGAGCTATATCTAAATCTGGACCGATTGTCACGAAACTTTGCACACATCATTCTAGACTTAATTCAGTACGCTATACCAAAAGATTTCCAGGGACTTTAGTGGACTATTTACCTTAAATCGGGCGAAGCTATATATGGGAGCTAGATCTAAATTTGTACTGATTGCCACGAAACTTTGCACACATCATTCTAAACTTAATTTAGTACGCTACGACAAATTTCGTGCAAATCGAAAGATATATAGGGACTTTTGTATACAATTTACCTTAGATCGGACGAAAATATATATGGGAGCTATATCTAAATCTGAACTAATTTTCACGAAACTTAGCTCACATCATTCTAGACCTTATTCATTACGCTGTACCAAATTTCGTGCAAATCGAAAGATATATAGGGACTTTGGTACACAATTTACCTTAAATAGGACGAAGATATATATGGGAGCTATATCTAAATCTGAACCGATTTTCACGAAACTTGGCATACATCATTCTAGACCTTATTCATTAACCTATGCCAAATTTCGTGCAAATCGAAAGATATATAGGGGCTTTGGTACACAATTTACCTTAAATCGGACGAAGATATATATGGGAGCTATATCTAAATCTGAACCGATTTTTATGAAATTTTACACACATAATTCTAGACCTAATTCATTACGCTGTGCCAATTTTCGTGCAAATCTAAAGGTATATAGGGACTTTGGTACACCATTTACCTTAAATCGGACGAAGATATATATGGGAGCTATATCTAAATCTGAACCGATTTTCACGAAACTTGGCATACATCAGTCTAGACCTTATTCATTACGCTGTGCCAAATTTCGTGCAAATCGAAAGATATATAGGGACTGTTTACATTAAATCGGACGAAAATATATATGGGAGCTATATCTAAATCTGAACCGATTTTTCCCAATTTCAATAGGGTTCGTCCTTCGGCCAAACAAATGAGCTGTGCCAAATTTCATCCAATTCGGATCATAAATGCGACCTGTACTTTGTTTACAATTTTACATCTACAGACGGACAGACGGACGGACGGACGGACATGCATAAATCGACTCAGAAAGTGATTCTATGCATATTCTCAAAAGGAACCATGGGTCTATCTCGATTATTTTTGCCTGTTACAAACATATGCACAAAGACATAATACCCTGTACCACAGTGTGGTGAAGGGTATAAAAATTGGCAATATTATATATATATATATATATATTTGAAGACTATACACACATTACCGATTTCATGGTATTCTAAGCTCAATACAATTAATTAAATTCCATTATCCCTTGGCAAACTCTTCAGAAAATATTCACACTCCAAAGAAAACAGGAGAAAATATATATTTTATGAATTATTTATGTATTTCCTTTTAAACCAAAAATCGTTTGTAACAGATTTAGGATGGTGGTACTCTCAAAGAAAATATTTTTCTTTTTTGAACTGGCTCCTAGCATTAAAGAAAAAACAGAAACGCGCGAAAAATTCCAAAACAAAATAATATAAAGCTTATTAAGGACCAGCTTACCGACAGCATTGGCAATGACGGAACAAAAATATGACCGCCTGAAAATATTTTTGTTTTTCTCAAATCTTAAACAGGACATAGCGATTTCCACCATTTTCAACATAACGTTTTAAGCTTTTGGCTGCTCTTGCCTTTGTCTAATAAAACTGAAAGCGGAAAAAGAAGTCAGCAAAAAAAATTGCAATAAAGATTTGTTTGTCTTAAAGGAAGTAACTGGTGGTAGGTACAGAGAAATACATAAACCAAGGCATGGCAGTAGCAAAAAGCAGCTGAGCTACTTGTTATTTGTTGGTCTTTGCCTTGACTCTTAGTTTGCGTTATTTTTTTTTGAGTTTCTTATGCCAAGTATTGCTTCTATGTTTGCATTTGTGTGAGTGTGTGTCTCTCTCTCGGTGTGTGTAAGGATTTCACCCTACAACAGCATTGATTGAAATATTAATTTTTAATGAAGAAGACACGGAAACAAACAATGAAATACTACGTCGTTGAGTTACGTGTGTGTTGCCACAATGCTGTAGTTCATGGTTGCCAAAGGAGTCGTTTGTCTGTATTGCGGAACAGTATTGAGCCATCGTACACACACACACTCGTATCTATAAATGTTGTGTAACATTTGGAGTACGTGTGAAGTTTTATGTGCGGATGATGTGTCGATATATGTTCGTATACGCCAAAAAGCATTGCTGCAAAAGTAAATGTTTTAAGTGTAATGGGATTTAGGGAGTTGTCCATAAAAATAACCGAAAAGGACAGTAAATTCTTTAAGGTGTTGCCTTAAATCTTTAAAAAGTTTACATTTCTTTTAAAGCTGTTTAAAAAAAGAAACATGAAATAAACCAGTGAGCGGAGCAGTATAGTCGGACGGGGCCGACCATACGATACCCTACACAACTACCACGAACTCTAACTTTCTGAGGATGTTTATTCCGAGTCTGAGTAATATTTCCTGATATTTGCCCCCTCTTGTACAGTCCTTCTAATTACATGTCCAGATTACCTTCACGGTGGGTGTGTTGTGATTTTCGGATTATACTCTACTCGAAAACACACAAAAAATTATGTTTTCGGTCCATTTCATCCCAAAATTTTAATCTGATCATCACCGAAAATTGTAGGCGTTGTTCTTGACCATAACTGGAACTTCATGAAAAATTTCAAAGCCATCAGCGCGATATTTCTCCCTTTAATGTGGTAATGGATTACTAAAATAATATCTGAATACGTAAGCACATGTAAATATTTGACTGTAACTCCCACATCTGAGTAGATACATCACTATATTTGGTATCAATTTAAAGGTCAACCACTCCTCTTGGATATGTTATCAACTCCTAGGGTCTACATCCTCCAGGAGTAAATATATATGCCATAGAATACAAATTTTGTCATTTTTCACACAAAAGTCAGGGTCCATTTGACCCGCTAAATATTGACCGATCTTTATCAAAACATGCACGCTTATTCTCTGACCCGATCCCCTTCTCCATGCAAAAATTCGCGGTGTTTGTGCCATAATTGCGGCCTCTGGAGCGACCAGAAAAACCGACAAAAATTTAGTATTTGGTCCATTTCAGCCCCTAAATATTAACCGATCTTTTCCAAAAACAATAGGGGTCTTCATTGGCCAGAACCCATCCTACATGCAAAATTTCGTGAAGATTGGTCCATAACTGTGGCCTGTATCGTGTTTACAAATTATAATGGACAGACGGACGGACGGACACACATGTCTAGATCGACTCAGCTAGTCGAGATATGACGATCGGTATACTTAAATGTGGGTCTAGGACCTATATTTTGCGGCGTTACAAACATTTGGGGCTACACAAAGCTATAATAACCTGACAACATAGTTGTGTAGGGTATAAAAAGGGGGTTACAGGGACGTACGCAGGGGGGCGGCCCTGGGGACCCGCCCCCCCCCCCCCCGAAATGAATTTTTTCCCGAAATGAAATCCTGTGTACGTTGCTGGGGGGTTATATGGGGACTACCCCAAAATGGGGGCGAATATTAATCATTTTTGGTAGAGAGATTTGTTACTATATACGACTACAAAATACCAAATTGCAGCGAATTCGGTTGAAAAACGCGCTCAAGAACCCCAAAATATCGAAAAATAGGGGTACCCTTATATGGGGGCTATCCGAAAATATGGACCTATATTCATAATTTTTTGGGGAGATATTTTGTACCTATTAAGAACTCAAAATACTAAATTACAGCTAATTCGGCGGAAAAATACGAGCAAAACCCCCAAAATACTGCGAGTTAGGAGGTACCGTTATATGGGGGCTACCACAAAAAGTGGACCTATATTTATAATTTTTTGTGGTGATATTAAGTACCCAATAAGAACCTAATGTAGCAAATTTCAGCGAATTCGGTTGAAAAACGCGCTCAAGAACCCCAAAATACCGAAAATTTGGGGGTACCCTTATATGGGAGCTATGCCTAAACGTGGACCGATAAAGCCCAACTTCGAACTTGACCTGCCTGCAGACAAAAAACGATTCTATGCAAAATTTTGGCGATTACAATTACAACAGACAGACGGACAGACAGACGGACATGGCTATATCGTCATTGAATTTTACGCTGATCAAGAATATATATACTTTATAGGTCGGAAATGATTATTTCGATGTGTTACAAACGGAAAAACAAAACTAATATACCCTCCATACTATGGTGGAGTGTATAAAAAGGGGGCTATATGGGGACTACCCCAAAATGGAGGCGAATATTAATAATTTTTGCTAGGGAGATTTGTTACCATATACGAGTACAAAATACCAAATTGCAGCGAATTCGGTTGAAAAACGCGCTCAAGAACCCCAAAATACCGAAAATTTGCTATGCCTAAACGTGGACCGATAAAGCCCATCTTCGAACTTGACCTGCCTGCAGACAAAAGACGACTCTATGCAAAATTTTGGCGATCTATCTCCATTCGTTTAGCCGCTAGAGTGATTACAACAGACAGACGGACATGGCTATATCGTCATAGCATTTTACGCTGATCAAGAATATATACACTTTATAGGGTCGGAAATGATTATTTCGATGTGTTACAAACGGAAAAACAAAACTAATATACCCTCCATACTATGATGGAGGGTATAAAAATACTTTCTTGGATAATTGTGTAGGTTCGAATTAAATAGAAAACCAAAATTCAATTTTTTGAAACCGAAAATGCTAGTAATTGAAATATTTAGTTTTGATTGATCCACCATTTTGTATTTATTTTAATTCATTTTCAAAATCTGATTTCAGTCAGTGACCATAGCTGTAAAACGCGTTCATTAAAAATTTGATTTATCCACCCTAAATTAAAATTATTTGTGATATTTATTGATTTCATAAGGCCACTGCTCTATTTATGGCCAAAAATGGGATATCTGACCCCTAGTGGAGAGGTACTAGAAGGAGTGAAACGATAATCTCTATCATCGAACTTGACAAAGATTAAAAGAAAACATAGGATGTGGTCCCACTTCGCTACTTCTTTCCCGTTTTAAAATGCGCGCAGACCAGACAGAGTTGGACGAACATTTCAAAATACCTTTTTCGTATCAATGTGCCAGGAGGTCCATTAGTCCATTCCTAGAGGGTTAACTCTCTAGGAATGTACAAAATCTATGTCCATTCTACAAATAAACAAAATCCAGAAAACTTTAATTTTTAATAGAATAATATTGATTCCCTTTTATAATTCTTTATACCGCAAAGACATCGATCTTTAAATCAGTGACAAAACACAAACTCAATTGAAAATAACCTAAGGGGGAGAAATGATAACATTGATAGAGAAACTCCCAAAGCCCAATGTTCTCGTTATTGTTTAATCTATTTTAATGTGCTAATAATCCCAGATTTTTTTTCTTTACTTAACACTTGTTCAGCTCTTGTTTTACATTTGCAGCTCTGGCTGGTTGTCATTCATTCCAAGCGGTGATTTTATACTGTTTGTTTTTTCGGGTTTGGATCTTTTGCAAAAAACATCATGTACTCATCGAATCCCTGAGATGTTTTTAAAGTTCCGTCTCGTCACGTTTTATTTTTCCTGTAGCTATGTAGCTTTATCAGCTTCTGGTGGTGCTGCTGCCACTGCAACAGCTCATGGTGGTTATTTCCACAGATTTTCATAGCTAAAGCTTGTCGCGAGCGAACATCCTAGGTAAATATTTGTCAATTTGTTGTTACACGTTGTTGGATGGTTGGGTCGGATGGATGGTAGCTGGCTGGCGGGCAGGCAGGCTGGATTGCAGAGTGGTGTTGTCATCGTCATAGATTCGGCACATGATAATGGTGAGAAAATGAATCACACCGCAGATACGCGACCAGTTTGTCGCTGCTGACAGGATTGCTTGTCATATGCCAAAATCATGTAACCTGTCACCAGACACCAAATATTATTCATTGATATAAAAAATATAGACTCCGTTATGTAGCCAAGCAGTCATCCTTTTATCCTTTCAGAGTTTTCTATAATGTTATTGTGTAAGTGTATTGGTAGCTGTCGTTCAACACAATTGATAGCTGACCACCAAGGTCTTTCAATACTCCTTTCTTTGATTTCGTTTTTTTCTGTTTAAAGTTTCGTCATCTATTTTGCATACTCTACTTTGGTTTGTTACCCAAAAAATCCTGAACAAGTGAACGTATTATCCTTGCAGTATAAGCACACCGTCTATGAACGTAGTTCACAGTTTCAATGTTTATATTCGTGTTTTAATTATTAGCACGTGACCAAAAAAGACGCTCTTCTCTCCCTGACACGTTAGTACGTACGAACGAACGCCATTCAGTTTGTTTATATTGCAGCTTATGTGTGTAAAATTAAAAATAAATATTTGCTATGATTACTTCCTTTAATAAGTTTCCGGTTTTAATTAAAAATGGAATTTACACTGGGGAGTATATATTTTTCAAGAAGAAGACAGTGAATGAATTCTGATGGCTGTTTAAGTGGTTCATTCGGTAGTTTGTTTCAGGAAGGGAATTATTTCAGGGGTGTAATTCCCTTCACTTCATATTCTAAAAATCAGTACGAAAATTACAAAAATCGGACGGGGCCGACTATATGGAGGCCCTATTCGACTTCGGGTATCACCAAAAGCTGTTACTAGGAGTCTTATTGTGGTCTACAATAGTATAAACCGGTTTAAGCTATACTTAACCATGTCCTTTCATAATGCTGAACCAATGTCCCTTCATAATGACTCTGACAGTCTATGTGCAACATCATGTTAATCGGACAGAATGGGTTATCACCAATTTCAATAGGAGGGATTTCTGAAGGTAATGAATGAAATGGCGTGTACTAATAAACCAGAAATCGCAATTAAAGCCAATTCTATTGGTATTAGGACAACCATGCAGTTAGAAGAAATATATATTTGGGAGCACATCTAAATCTGTTACCAATTGTTTCAAAAATAGGTTGTTCGGATTTCTATAAAATAAGTTGTGCCAAGCCCCTTAGGACAGACTTCTGTCTGGGTAGCTTAAAGTCATAATATTCTTAAGTGTGATTGCCTTTATGCCTATGGAAGTGTGATATTCAATCTGAAAACTACATAGTATCACGACCACATGAATTCCGAAACTTTCGCTTTCGCCAGTCCTTATTAATAGTTTGTTCAGTAATAAGCTATTCACAGTAGAAACAAAAAATCCTCATTACATCAGTGATACATTTTCATCGATGGCTGTTATCGTCGGAAAGACCGCTGTCATATCCCTATGGATGGACTTCCCATACCCAAGCACGACAGGATGGACCTTAATGATTTCTAGTGGGCAACACATAGGTGAAAGCGTGAACATCTAACAACATCAGGTGTATCGGGCAAATCTGAACCTAACTCATATAGATACAGGTACACAGGCAGTAGAACAAGACAGTATTATTGCTATATTCGGAGAGTAATACCATATTAAATACCTCATCCCGCTTGCAAAACCATGGAATATCCATCGCAGACCACATAAATATATTAGCTCAAATTTAGAGCAGCGTCTTTCAACCGATTTGGCTCCGGTTTGTTTTTTTCAAGTCACCATGGGGTGTCAAATCTTCCTACGAGCAACTGTCACATGAAGGTGCGGGTCCATTTTTGGTGCTATTAACTTTTTACACCAATTTTCTCATCGAAGTGGGTATAATTTGGTACATCGTATTCCTGGTGTTTAATGTTTTTAAATAGCTCCCATTACAATCCCCCCCCCCTCCCCATCAAAACGTTTTATTTGTATACCCTTCACCCCACCGTGGTACAGGGTATTATGTCTTTGTGCATATGTTTGTAACAGGCAAAAAAAAACGAGATAGACACATGGTTCCTTTTGAGAATATGCATAGAATCACTTTCTTAGTCGATTTATGCTTGTCCTTCGGTCCGTCTGTTTGTGTTAAATTATAAACAAAGTTCAGGTCGCATTTATAATCCGATTTGGATGAAATTTGGCACAGCTCATTTGTTTGGCCCAAGGACCCTATTGAAATTGGGAAAAATCGGTTCAGATTTAGATATAGCTTCCATATATATTTTCGTCCGATTAAATGTAAATGGTGCCCTAAAGTCCCTATATATCTTTCGATATGCACCAAATTTGGCATAACGGTCTAAATTGAGCCTAGAGTGATGTCTGCCAATTTTCGAGAATATCGGTCCAGATTAAGATATAGTTCCCATATATAGTTTCGTCCGATTTCATGTCAATGGCGCACCAAAGTCCTTACATATCTTTCGATTTGCACGAAATTTGGCATAACGTACAGAATTGAGCCTGGAGTGATGTCGGTCAAGTTTCGTGAAAATCGATCAAGATCTAGATATAGCTCCCATATATTTTCGTCCGATTTAATGTAAATGGTGCACCAAAGCCCACATATATCTTTCGTTTTGCACGAAATTTGGCATAACGTACTGAATTGAGCCTAGTGTGATGTCTGCCAAGTTTTGAGAAAATCGGTTCATATTTAGATATACCTCCCAAATATAGTTTCGTCCGATTTCATGTAAATGGTGCCCCAAAGTCTCTATATATCTTTCGATTTGCAAGAAATTTGGCATAACGTACCAGATATAGCTCCCATATATTTTCGTCCGATTTAATGTAAATGTGCACCAAAGCCCACATATATCATTCATTTTGCACGAAATTTGCCATAGCGTGCTGGATTTAGTCCTGAATGATGTGTGCCAAGCTTCGTGAAAATCGATTGAGATTTAGATATAGCTCCATTTTATTATAGATTGATTGATTGAGGTAATTGACGCACCAAGAAACCAATAGGCTGATAGGAACGAAACGTACTGAAATTAGTATAACCTAACCTGCGACAAGTTTCGTTGAAATCACTGCATATTTTGATATAGCTTCCATATATATTTTTTCGCCCGATTTTAAGAAAATTGGGCATTAAATTCCTTATGTTAGTCAGATTGAAATCAAATTTTGCACAACGTACAAAATTGAGCATAGAATTACGTAGTTTCGTTTTCTAGAAGTAAAGACATAGCCCAACGGATGACCTATTTATATTTATACAAACGAATGGAATGTTTATGGATAGATCTAGGTAGATTCACATTTAGATAAATATCACATATTTTATTTCGTCCAATTTCATGTTAATAGTCCTGTTTAATATACCCATAGTGGTGAAGGGTATCATATAGTCGGCCCCGTCCGACTTTACTACTTTCCTTACTGGTTAAGATTGTAAATGGGCTGGTATATGAATACCAATGCTTGTTAAGGTTTGTAATTTTGCACATATATATTCGAAGATTTAAAAAGAAAGAAAAATAATTTACAAAAGATTTTTGTTTTGTTGTTGTTTTTTTTTTTTTTTTTTTTTGTGACAAAGAAAAGTCCTTATTTTTGATGGCGGGCATGATAACTCGTCACTGTCACATCGGGATCCGAAAATTCAGACTGTGTTAGAAAGAGTACATGTCTGGCTCTCGTATGAACAAGGATTATTGACTTCGCACTACAATTAACAAAATTGCGGAACTTTGTTTTTTTGGAAAATCGCCTATTTTTGACCACAAACCAAGTTAAAAAATAAGGAAGATCTTCACCGATTGGCTTTATTCTAGTTCAAACGAGAGCGATACACTCCCAACATTTGGAACCGATTGTATTATTAGTTTTTGAGTTATCGTGCCCGCCATTCGTAAAACACTGCTTCAAGAAAAATGCGTTAAGAGTTCTTGAGAGGTCCCCTTAATACCTCTAATTTTAACCATTGTTTTATCACTAATAAAATAACATAGTATCTAAACAAATCTGAAAGTGGAGGTTATGCAAATGTCTGTCTGTCCAAATTTAACGACGTCTTTACCAGCTTTTTCCATCACAGTTGCCACTATATTCCGAGTTCTTTGTGGGTTAAAAAACTTCTTCGTAGAAAATGACCACATATAGGTCCATTATCTGATATATCCCCTATATACAAGATCTTCTAATGACCATTCAGAGGATGTACAGACGTCTTTTATCTACACAAGGTATCTAGAAAACGTTCTTTCGATATTAATCTGGAAGGCCTACTATCTACCATACCTTTGGAAGGTTTATGAATTATTCACGCAATCAAGACAGTTTACTATAATATGGTATTCGAAATGGGGTTTTGTCTATAGTAGACTTCTGGAATGTTTTCGTTGTACAGGACGCCCCGAAAATAACATATAAAATACTTCTATGTCTAATTTTTATAGAATGCGTCTATAAGATATACTATCAATTGATTCTCCAAAAAAAAATTCCGATCTATTAGAGATAATTACGAAATCCGTCCTGTTAAAAAAAATTTCTGTAATAAACTTTTAAAAGTCTCATATCTATTGAAGACCTCTTAAAAATCTCCTACAGCCATACCAATTATATCAAAATTCTTGTAATTAACACATACACAGTGAACTGATTCTGTAATTGATATAATATTAAAAATATTCGAAAATTCTAAGACTATCAAATAATTAGCAGCTTCATTAGTATAGCTCTTCATAACAATAATTGTTGTTGCTGTTACCCAAAAAGCACAAAAAACAGAAGAAATAAATCCCACACCCCAAAATAACAATCAAGTACAGCAATAAACACGAACACTAATAGCATGCAACAATTAGAGGCAATACTAATTAAACACCCCAAGTGGACAAAAAATACAACAAAAACAGAACAACAATTTCAAAATCTAACAACACTTCCGACATTCTTAAAATCATTTCTTTAAGAAAAATATTTATGTAATTAACAGATTTCCTTACAAAAAATGCTCGCAAGTATGTTGTCGGGGAGGGGATGCTGGTGACTTCTGATGCCCCATGTAAACCTCCACAGCGACAACTTTTAACTTTTTTTGCTAATAAAATTCAATGTCAGTTTGTCGTTATTTTTTCCTAAAGCTGTTATTATTATGACATTTGTTAATGTCTCATTACAACAACAACGTCGACAACAACAATTGACCACACATTGTATGTAAATGTGTTTTTGTTGGTGTTGTTTCTTTTTTTTCTAAATTGTAAATTGGGTCATTGGCAATTAGGAAAATATTATCTATGCAGATAGAGTGTGGCTGTGTGTGCGCGTATTTTCTGTTTCTATTATAAAAAATTAGCCAATAAAAACAACTAAATATAAAACAGAACACAATAAGGGCACACAGAACAGCGACAACATTAGAACTTTCATTATAATTATGCCCAATGAAATTGAAAGTTATAAAAAAAATAAATTATAAATTATGTGTGCCATTATGAGTTGGCCTTAATTGAGTTTGTCAAATGCTGTTCAAATAATTTGTGGTTGGTAAAATTAGAATTTAAACAAAGTTGTGCACAGAAAAAAAGCTAGACCAGCCATATAATGATGTGAATTCAGCACAGACATCAGCATTCTAGCAACGACAAAAGCTAATCGACAAAAACCAGACGCACGCACTCACGCAAAATGTGCTTAAATTGCTGTAATGATTTAATTAGAAAGACAATTCCGCTGCAGCCATCAGCATTTAAAACATTTGAATATTATGAGAAAACATTTGTCTGGCATATTTGAAATAATTTTTCCTCTTTTGTTAGAATTGCTTAGAAGATTGGCTGGCAATCGGGTGAGATAGAGAATAAGAAGAATTTTTTGAAAACCGGTTGCAAATGCAAAAAAACCGAAGTGAATATGTTTTCAATTCTAAGTAGGTGCGGATTTTTATACCATAAAGTGGGATGCAATTTGAGATTTGTCATCCGTTGGCGACATTTCGACACTTTGTCAACCGTTGGCGGCACGGATATACAGGGGCTACCCCGAAACAAAAGCTAATATTTAGAAATTTTCGTGGGCAGAGCTGCATCCAAAAAACTAAATTACAGTTGATTCTATTGAAAAACAAAAACCCGAAAATGCTTGTTAATGGGGAGTACCGTTATAAGAGGGATACCCTAAAAATGGACGAATATTGATCATTTTCGATATCAAGATTCGGGATCAACAATGAGAACCAATTGGATTGGAAAAAGTGTAAAAAATCACCACAATATCGAATATTATGGGGATACTGTTATATGGAGGCTATACCAAAACATGGGCGGATATACTCCATTTTCAATACTAACCATCCTAGGAGTATAACAATGCCAGTGCAGATTTTCAAAACTCTAACACAAATATTGCGATCTCAATTTTGATTTCAACAAACACACAGACGGACAGGCACAAATCGACATAGAATTTATTCTGATCAAAATATATATACTTTGTAGGGTCTCCGGTGCAAGCAGAACGACAACATTAATAGTATAAGGGTATAAAAA
>NW_026877144.1:0-21362 GCF_032173495.1 Musca vetustissima | reverse complement strand
GAAGACATAGGGACTTTGGTGCACCATTTACATGAAAATAGGACGAAACTATATATGGGAGCTATATCTAAATCTGAACCGATTTCCATGAAACTTGGCAGACATCATTCTAGGCTCACTTCAGTACGTTATGCCAAATTACTTATGAATCGAAAGATATATAGGGACTTTGGTGCACCATTTACCTAAAATCGGACGAAACTATATATGGGAGCTATATCTAAATCTGAACCGATTTTCTCGAAACTTAGCACACATCATTCTGGACCTAATTCAGTAGGCTATAAAAAATTTCGTGCAAATCGAAAGATATTTAGGGACTTTGGTGCACCATTTACCTAACATCGGACGAAACTATATATGGGAGCTATATCTAAATCTGAACCGATTTTCTCAAAACTTGGCACACATCATTCTGGACCTAATTCAGTACTCTGTGTCAAATTTCATGCAAATCGAAAGATATATAGGGACTTTGGTGCACCATTTACCTTAAATCGGACGAAATTATATATGGGAGCTATATCTAAATCTGAACCGATTTTCTCGAAACTTGGCACACATCATTTTAGACTTAATTCAATACGCTGTACCGAAATTCGTGCAAATCGAATGATTTTCAGGGACTAAAGTCCATAAATCGGACAAAAATATATATGGGAGCTATATCTAAATCTGAACCGATTTTTCCCAATTTCAATAGGGTTCGTCCTTGGGCCAAATAAATGAGCTGTGCCAAATTTCAGCTAAATTGGATTATAAATGCGACCTGTACTTTGTTTACAATTTAACATCAACAAACGGTCAGACGGACGGACATACATAAATCGACTCAGAAAGTGATTCTATGCATATTCTCAAAAGGAACCATGGGTCTATCTCGATTCCTTTTGCCTGTTACAAACATATGCACAAAGACATAATACCCTGTACCACAGTGTGGTGAAGGGTATAAAAATGTTACAAAAATTAAAAAAAAGAAAAATTTACATAACATTTATTAAAAAATATATATTTTTAAAAACATAAAAAACCGAAGACAGTAGGGGAGACTGGGGCATCTTCGGCACTTTTGTTTAGAGATCTATATCTCAGTAGTTATTCTACATATAAAAAAGCTTTATGACTGATTATTGTCCTCTGATGCTTAATTATAACAAGTGAAAAAGCGTTAAGTTCGGCCGGGCCGAACTTTGGATACCCTCCATCATAGTTATACTGACAGATACATGCAATGAACATATCAAAAAGTGGGCATATACCGATAATTCTACAAACCGATTTATGTAAACCATTATGTACACCAAATACAAACTTCAGCAATTTTTAATGGGGATTTTTCCTAAAATTTGTAAGATCGAAAAAGTGGACTAATAATGCATGGTAGAGTATAAAATCCTCAAACTTAAGAAGGCGGAATGCTCACAACAGATGGCAAAATAGTATTTGTAGGTAAAAATTGACTATTCTCCGTAACGACTACCCAACCCCAACACACGAAACAAATCAGATAACTATTTTAATATAAACAAGCGAAAAAGCGTTAAGTTCGGCCGGGCCGAACATTGGATACCCTCCACCATAGATATACTGACAGGTACTAGAAATGAAAATATAGGGAACATACAAAAAAATGGACCTATAACGACATTTCTAAAAAGGGATTATGTAAATAAAAAGAAATAAATCAGAAATTCTTAATGGATAATTATACCCTCAGATTTATCGCTACTAAAGGTGTATACAATTTAACACGGTGAAAATGTGGCTAATCGAAATATTGGTTCTAGACCCCATGTTTCTTTGGACCAAATCCGTTACAAAAAAATTTGATTTCATTCAAACTTTGTCCATCTTATTATTTCCTCCAATCTTAGTTCGACAATGGGGAATAGCGGTCCACTTCTTCTGGAACCTCCATACAGGGGCTAGGTCTAAATGCGGGTTATAGTTCATTATCGAACCTTACGTTCTACTTGTTTATCTCGATATCCTCCGCAGGTGAAATGATTACATCAGAGACTTAGAACCAAACTCAAAACGCGGAACAAATCAGATAACCATATATATATATATATATATATAAATGGAGCCAAAAAAAATGCATCAATTGAGAACGGCTGGACCGATTTGACTCAAAATTTCTTTCAGCTGTCGGTAATTACAGTGGGAAGGTTTTTATGAAAGAAAATGTTGAGAAAAATCCGCGAAAAATCTGCAAAAATTATTTTAAAGGACGGCTGTTAGTAGTCTGTAATTGAAGTGGAATGGTTTTCATGAATGAACATTTTGCGAAAAATCCGCGAAAATGTTGCAAAATATATTTTGAAAGATATTAGCATTTCCACACATTTTATATCGAACCTTTATGATTTAATCTCTTCGTAGTTCTTCTTAGACATATCTTGGCTATTTATAGAAAATTCTCAAAATATGTTAATTTTCTACGATCAATTGGATTGCCATTGCCTTGAAAAAACTTTTGTATGTTAATAACTACTTTTTAATAATAAAGCCTTAAAAATTTAAAAGTTTTATACACGAAATAATTACGAATTGGAATGGAAATATTACAAAAACATATGTAACCAGTAAGGAAAGTAGTACAGTCGGACGGGGCCGACTATATGATACCCTTCACCACTTTGGGTATATTCAACAGATGAGTCCTAACAGACGTCGCATTTTTAAAGGACCAGTAAAATGAAATTGGATCCATAAACATGTCATTCTGCAACCGATACTAAATTGTTCATTTGGTCAGATGTAGAATTGCTTCTTACAATGGGACAAAATTATTTAAATCTTCTAAAAGCAAATATCAATCGGACACCAGTTGATTATTTGAATAAATATTTGATAAACATAAAAAGTTTGGTGTACCTATATCTAAATCTGAATCGATTTTCACGAAACTTTAACACATCATTTTAGACCTAATTCAGTACACTGTGCCAAATTTCGTGCAAATCGGATGATATATAGGAATTTTGGTGCACCATTTACATAATATCGGAAAAAAATATATATGGGAGCTATATCTAAATCTGAACCGATTTTCACGAAACTTAACACGCATCACTCTAGACTTCATTCAGTACGCTATGCCAAATTTCGTGCAAATCGAAATATATGTAGGAATTTGGCACACCTTTTACAAAAAATCGGACGAACATATATATGGGAGCTATATCTAAATCTTAACCGATTTCCAGGATTAACCACGATTAATCTGAACCGATTTTTCCCAATTTCAATAGGGGTCGTCCTTGGGCCAATTAAATGACCTGTGCCAAATTTCATCCAATTCGGATCATAAATGCGACCTGTACTTTGTTTACAATTTAACATGGACAGACAGACGGACGGACATGCATAAATCGACTCAGAAATTGATTCTATGCATATTCTCAAAAGGAACCATGTGTCGATCTCGTTTCATTTACTAATTCAGTACTCTATGCCAAATTTCGTGCAAATCGAATGATATATAGGGACTTTGGTGTACCATTTACCTTAAAATAGTTCACACATAGTTCTGTACCTAATTCAGTACTCTATGCCAAATTTCATGCAAATCGAAGGATATATAGGGACTTTGGTGCACCATTTACCTTAAAAAGGACGAAACTATATATGGGAGCTATATCTATATCTGAACCGATTTTTATGAAATTTTATACACATCATTCTAGACCTAATTAATTACGCTGTGCCAAATTTCGTGCAAATCGAAAGGTATATAGGGACCGTTTAAATCGACTCAGAAAGTGATTCTATGCATTTTCTCAAAAGGAACCATGCACAAAGACATAATACCCTGTACCACAGTGTGGTGAAGAGTATAAAAATACAAAACCGGGTCTATCTAAATATGCTTATTAGCTAGAGATTTCAAACTTTGCGACAATTATTTACATTGATATTCGATACCAATATATCGAAGCTAGTGATGTACGGTGAGAGATTCATATCGAAAACGCGATTACCGAATGTGCCCCGATGCCGAAGGTGCCCCAGTCTCCCCTACTTTATATTAAGTAATTGCCAATTGATTACGATAAGTTAGTTTATTTTTTTCGCTTTACATGAAATATCGATTTAGATTTGGTGAAAATATAACGGCGTGTAAATTTTGGATTAAATCAAAGTTTTCAGAATTTTGACCCTTTGACGAAAATTGGTATACTTTTTCCGCTACTTCCTCCACACATGACTCGCTCTACGATTTGTCCAAATATTAATTTTAGTAATGTTTAGACCAATATCGCAATAATTCCACTTTTTCTATAAATTTAGATTACGATTTAATAAAAAAAATCTACAATTATCACATTTGTTGTTGTTTTGTAGTAAATGTTACTTTGTGGAGGAAGTGCGAGAAATATATGTTCGACAATTTCTATTTAAGTTCGATATATCAATTAAGCTATGACTGGGTTTGCAACTCTTTATAACTTAATTCCACATTGCAACAAAATTACTTTTTTCAAGGAATTTCATAATTAAATTTCTCAATTAAATAGTATAAATATTTGTGAGTAATAGTATTAACCAAAATCAAATATGATTAATTGAAATAGATCGTAGACATAATAATATTTCTCAATATTTCGCAAATACCTAATTAACTGTATCCTTTTCATTAATTCTTGACACTTTCATTTCACAAATTCACTCACCCAATGATTAATTAAAACGTCAGCCCATTTAATGTGGCCTGCAGACAACGTTCATTATCATATTGCTAGGAAAAGCACAACATGGTAAGCTTGTTTATCCTTTTAATAGGTGTCATTGAGTGTGTGCAATTTGTAGACATAAATATGTTGGAGTTAAGGGATGTCAAAATGTGACAACCAATTGCCTAAAGATGTTACATAACCACATACAAACCATTTGTTGAAAATTGAAAGGAAATCTCGGAATGAAAAAGTGTGCTTTTTTCACTGTCTGTTGTAATTAAGTTTTTGACATGAAAACAAGGAAATTTTCCATTACATTTTCCACGAAGAGAGCCCAAAACCAGTAAGGAAAGCAGTAAAGTCGGACTGGGCCGACTATCGCCTTTTCGAAGAAACATTGACATGAAATTGAACGAACTTAAATATATGAACATCAATCTCTACAAATGTCATTCTGCAACCTATGCTAAATTTTGTGAATCGATTTAAAGCAAAATTGGCACACGCTATTCGGTATGCTGCACTGTTTAAAATTTCATCTCAATCAGACACCCATTGATTATTTGGTGTACAATTAACAGGAATAAGTCAAAATTGTATATGGAACTAGCTGAACCCGTGGCGCTTCGCTGCCCCTACTTAAGTATTAACATAGGGTAGTCCACGTAAATGCAATGTTTTTTAAAGAACCTATCATTTGATGGAATTTACCCTCATTCCCATTACAACCTACTTTTATTATGCCAAAAAAGAGTTTCAAAAAAACCTAGATTTATAATTGGACTTACCATGTAATTCCAATGTATTTTTAAGAAACTAAGATCAATTTCGAAGATGGAGTGACAATTAAGTTACTCATAATCATTTCAAGTCAGCTGTGATGATAATCCACCAGAGATTTTTTAATCTTATAACTTTTTATCCAAAATCCGCCTTTTTGCATTTGTATATCTCACTTATACTGTTGATATATACTTTTATAGAATTAATATGCGTTTTCTCCAATAGATGTAAATTTTTTGAAGCCTTAAAACAAAACAAAATCTTAAATTGAAATGTTTTTTTTTTCAAACTGACAAAATGAAAAAAATATAATGTCAATATTTTTTCATTTTACACAAATTTTTGTCCATTATATGATGATAATGACATAATATGACCAAAAATTATTAGTCGAAAATTCTTGATATGAATTAATTTTTTAAATCCTGGTCATTGAAGATTGGATGTGTAATTATCTGAGTATAATGCACACGTTTATGAACCAATTTATTTAAGATATGCATAGAAACTATATATTAGTTCAGAGGTATGATTACTTTTGATGCTATAAATTTCCCCCCATTGTGTCACGCCAATTTGTATATGGATGATGCGTATTTGTCACCAAGTTACTCAGACAAATTTTGAAGTTGGAATCTGTAACCCTTCTTAATATGTAAGCATAGAAATGTAATATTATTTCAGATGTACGATTACTTTCGATGCTATGACTCTATATCCACGCGGAATTTTTAAAGTGTGTATAGTCTATGTTATTTCCCTGGGATGGTACGACATGCGGTGAAAATCTCAGTAAAATCGGTTTAACGGCTTTTGAGTCTAGAAGCGATACATTTTTTATTTCCTTCATGTACATTATTTAATTGCAACGGAGAGTGCATTTTCCCCAAATCGTTCCACGCTCAATTTTGTATGGATGATGTGTATTAACACCTACGTCATTCAGACAAATTTTAAAGACGGTACATGTAACGGTTCTTAAGATATACTCATATTACATGTTCAGAAATTTTGAGGTATGTTTACTATTGATGCTATAACTCTGCATCCACGCGGATTTTTAGAAGTTTATATAGCCTATGTTACTTTCAGGGCATGTCCCGACATACAGTGTAAATCTCATTAAGATCTGTTCAGCGGTTTTGCGTCTATCGGTAACATACAAACAAACAATTTTTTTTCTATTTTATATACATTGTATATAGATACAAACGAAATGTAATCCGATATCTCAAAATGTGATTTTATTTTCCTTGATTACCTCTCACACAATACTCAATGGTATGTTTTCGTTATACGTATACAAAAATATTCGCATAAATGATAAACATTTTTTATATCATAATAACCAACTGTGAAAATAAAATATTTATTAAGTATATAAATATCTATTTAAGTAATTTTTTTACAATTTTTAAATCAACAAATCATCCGCTACTTAAATTAATATTTTAAATGGTTTTATAACATGCAAATGATAATATGCAACAAGAGCTCTTAGCAAGAAGAGCTCAGAAGGACAAATTCGCCATAGGACAAATTTTTGAGTTATGACATCTGAAAATTTGACATAAAGACGAATTTTCTCTTAATATACTCGTAAAGGGCTTTCATGCCGGTAGATTTTTTAACATCTGTAGGAAATTAAAAAGAATAATAATATGTTTTATATCCTCCCGATGGACCAATGCAAATAGTACGAATTTGTAATATTTATTGATTTCTACAATTTCCTTCATGGTCTGTGAACCGATGAATTGGCCACCAATGCTCTAAATTTACATTTATATTTTACCATTTACCATTCATGTGTTAAAAAAGCTTCTACTTGTAATGGAGAAAGCTACATACAAAATTTCAGATTTGTATTTCTACCAGTTCCATTGTATTTCGATATTTAGTACATTTTATCACCACTTTAGTACTGATTTACAAAAAAAAAAAAAAAAAAAACAGTAAGGAAAGTAGTAAAGTCGGACGTCGCATTTTTGAAGGACCAGTAAAATGACATTGGATCCATAAACATGACATTCTGCAACCTATACTAAATTTTTCATTTAGTCAGATATAGGGTTGCTTCTTTCAATGGGACAAAATTATGTAAATCAATTTAAACAAATATCAATCGGACACCCGTTGATTATTTGAATAAATATCTGATAAACATGATGAGTTTGGTGTACCATTTACTTAAAATAGGCCGAAAATATATATAAAAGCTATATCGAATATATATAAAATCTAAATCGATTTCATCGAAAATTGTCACAGGTTTTAAATTCTTGGTGCATCATTTACTTAAAATCGGGAGAAAATATATATGGTAGCTATATCCAAATTTCCACATGCTAGGTTATATTAACTTCAGTACGTTGTGCAAAATATTGTGTCAATGGGACTAATGTTGGGTCTTTGCTGTATCATTTATCTAAAATCGGACGAAGCTACATATGGAAGCTATATCTAAATCGGAACCGATTTCTACAAAACTTGGCAAACGTTAGGCAATATTAATTTCAGTACTTTGTGCAAAATTCTGTAGCAAACGGCCTTACTTTAGTAAGGAACCACCCCCCCCCCCCCCCACATTCTCGATTTTAATTTTTCAAGATTTTCAATGGGCTGGTAAATGAATACAAATGCTTCTTAAGGTTTGTAACTTTGCACATATATAATTGAAGATTTAAAAGAGAAGAAAAATAATTTACAAAAAAATTTTGTTATTGTTTTGTTGTTGTTTTTTGTAATTAAAGAAAAGTCCTTATTTTTGATAGCGGGCATATATTGGAATTTTGAGAAATTTGTATTGAGGCAAAATACTTATTACACTCACTGTATATTAGTTCAGAGGTATGATTACTTTTGATGCTATAAATTTCCCCCCCATTGTGTGACGCCAATTTTTATATGGATGATGCGTATTTGTCACCAAGTTACTCAGACAAATTTTGAAGTTAGAATCTGTAACCCTTCTTAATATATAAGCATATAAATGTAATATTATTTCAGATGTACGCTTACTTTCGATGCTATAACTCTATATCCACGCGGAATTTTTAAAGTGTGTATAGTTTATGTTATTTCCCTGGGATGTTACGACACACTATGTCGCGAGTTCATATAAACAGCGGCCAAAAATAGAAGGAGTTATCGTAAGTTAATGAAATTTGGTACATGTGCTTATTATTGGCCTAAAGAGCAACTGACAAAAAATTGGATAGGTCGGACCAAGATTTGGTATACCTCCCATATAATGGGTCTTGAGAATGTCACCCTTTTTTGCCTATAAAATCTTTAATATTCAAACAAATTCAATGAAAATTTGCGATTTACATTTAATTAGGCCTATAAAGCAACTAACCAAAAACTGGGTAGATCGGACCAAGATTTGATATACCTCCCATACAAAGGGTCTTGAAAATTTTACTACTTTGGGCTATAAAATCTTTAATATTCAACCAAATTCAATGAAAATTGACAATTTACATTTACTTATGTCTATAAAGCAACGGACCAAAAGCTGGGTAGACCGGACCAGGATTTGATATACCTCCCAATCAAAGGGTCTTGAAAAATCCGATTTTTGGACCTAAAAATTGTTTATATTCATCCTAATTCGACGAAAATGTTCATGTCTTCGTCCAAATTACATAAAATTTGACAGTAATACGTGTTGTAATTTAGTTATTGGCCCATATTTCAGGTACCTACCATACCTAAAGCCCCTAAAAATTTAACTTTCTGTACTATAGAATCATTTCGGTATTTAGTATCATTCACATTATAATCTCGGGCCTTTACTTTATGGCTGTTTAGGAATATTACAAGGTCGGATTGTAATATAAAATACTAAATTAAATCCTTATTTAACTCGGCTTTAACAAAAGTTCGGGCTGCTACTAATTATTTGTTGGCATGACTTGTTAGCATCTTGTGAAAGTCGCTCAAAAGGTATTGTACTGCACTTTGCGTATCCCATGTCATGAACTAATATTTTTCTGTATGAACCTTCCACAAAGGTAATTCATGTGCGACCTCTAAATTAAGATTATAAGATTATGTCTCAAATGATCTGACAAATAAGTATAATCTTCAAACTGACTGAAAATTTATTTAAAAGCTATATTTTAAAACCAATTAGCCCATATCTACGCTTCGAATAACGTTTTTAGCACTTAATTGCAAATTTTATGTAAAATATTGTATTATTACTATGTTCTGAATCCATTTTCTCCTTCCTATTTGACCCTCAATAACTTATTTAATTGTATACATAACATATTTGACCATTCGATTCTAACCATTTCGTGAATACGCCATATTTTTTCATAAGGTTTGTCACCAAAAAAGTTAAATAACTCTTAGGACCGCAGGACTCCGCAGCTAATTTTTTTTATTCCTTAAATAACACACTTTTCACCACTCAAATAAGAAAAAATTAGAGCTAACCTTTTTTAAACTTTTTTTTCTGCTCCACTAATTTCAAAATTTGTTTTACAAATTTGATGAACTAAGTACTACAAGTGTGGACGACTGTATACATCATATGATATCTATATACATACAAACTAAAGCGAATCCTAGTTTTTACATCCACAGCAACCAAAATAAACACTTTTATAATAACCGTTAATTTGAATATTCAAATATTTGAGCATCAGAAAAACACACCCATTTTTCGAAAATATGGTAAAAAATCAGTTTATAAAAAATTATCAGATTTGAACCTTTGTAGAGACAAAACTAATCGACATATCGATGTAATATTTCATATTTATTCTAATTGGAGTATTTTCTATCAATCCTCATCAAAAAATTTGTCCTCCGTGGTACTTGGTTTTGACCATTTTTGGCCGCGGTCGTGACACTGTGCGACATGCGGTGAAAATCTCAGTAAAATCGGTTTAATGGGTTTTGAGTCTAGAAGCGAAACATTTTTTTCTTCCTTCATGTAAATTATTTAAGGGCAACGGAGAGTGTATTTTCCCCTAATCGTTCCACGCTCAATTTTGTATGGATGATGTGTATTAACACCTACGTCATTCAGACAAATTTTAAAGGCGGTACATGTAACTGTTCTTAAGATATACGCATATTACATGTTCAGAAATTTTGAGGTATGTTTACTATTGATGCTATAACTCTGCATCCACGCGGAATTTTAGAAGTTTATATAGCCTATGTTACTTTCAGGGCATGCCCCGACATACAGTGTAAATCTCATTAAGATCTGTTCAGCGGTTTTTGCGTCTATCGGTAACATACAAACAAACAAACAATTTTTTTTTTCTATTTTATATATATATATATACATATGTATATATATATCCGAACCGATTTCAAGGAAACTTGCCAGGGATTAATTTATAGTAACTTCAGTACGGCCTAGCTATGGACCTTTAGTGTACCATTTACTCAAAATCGGACGAAAATATATAGGAGGTGTATGTAAATCTGAACCGATTTTCACGAAACTTAGCATGCGTCATGCTATGTATTTCGAAAGAAAGGTTTCTTTCGCTTCCAATGCGATTGAAAATCAATTTTGGTTCATATAAAAACTTTTTACAGGCAAAAGAAGTCGAACGATAAACAATTGGAAAGAAAATGTAAACGTATACTTTTTCTCTAAAAATTGGGTTTATGTATGACGAAAAAACTGCCCTCACTCGAACGAGAATGTCAAATTCACTCACTTGCTTTATAGCTATCGAATGAATTGCAAAATCGCGAACTATGTACAAAAATTTCAAGCACAATCTCTAAAAAAGAAATAAAAATGTTTATAACATGTTTTAAAGGTATCGTTTGGATTTGTATACCCTACACAATTATGTTGTCAGGGTATTATAGCTTTGTGCAGCCCCAAAAGTTTGTAACACCGCGAAATATTGGTCCTAGACCCACCTTTAAGTACACCGATCGTCATATCTTGACTATCTGAGTCATTCTAGATATGTGTGTCCGTCCGTCTGTCCATTATAATTTGTAAACACGATACAGGCCACAGTGGACGCAATAATGGCCCAAACATCATGAATTTTGCAATTAAGCATGAACCCTGACTTTTGTGTGAAAAATGACCAAATTTGTATTCTATATCGTATATATTTACCACTGAAGGACATAGACCCGAGAAGTTGATATTATATCCAAGAGTAGTGGTTGGCCTTTAAATTAATACCAATTATATCGTTGTATGTGCTCGTATGTGGGAGTTACACCTAAATATTTACAGGTACCTCCGTATTCGTATATTATTTAGTAACCCATTATCACTCTAAAGAGCGGAACTATAGTGCTGATCGCTTTGAAATATTCCATGAGGTTCCACTTATGGTCAAGGACAACGCTTATAATTTTCGTTGATGATCAGATAATAATTTTGAAATAAAGTGGACCGAGAACTTAATTTTTGTGTTATTTTCGAGTCTATCTATAGACCACAAATGAAAGGCGAACATCACAGCACAACCCAAGGTGAAGGGAATCTGGACAATAGCTGCACTGAATGCTCGTAATATTTGGAAAATATGTCAGTGTAAGGAAGAGGTGCTGTTTACCTCTAATCGGGCAAGAGGGGTGCAAATATCACGAAATATTGCCCAGGCTCGGAATAAACATATACAGAAAGTTTGAGTTCCGTGGTAGTTGTGTAGGGTATCGTATGGTCGGCCCCGTCCGACTATATTGCTCCGCTCACTGGTTTATTCATGTTTTTGGAAAATAAAATTGTACAAAATTCTTACAAATACTGAAAATTTCCATTTGAAATTTTTTTATATTCAAATGTGTTATTGTGTTTGTGTAGTTTGTTTTCATTTCCCATTTGACTCTCAGTTATTGAACATTGTTGTAAAACTTTACATTTAATTTAGTTGTTTTTCGAATGGTATACGTAACGGCAAACGAACGATAGCTTTCGAAATATATGAACGCTTTTTTAAACGAAAGTGAGTGAGTTCCTTTCTTTCGCATTGATTTTCGTTCGAAATAGAAAAATAGGCTGTTAGTTCAGTACGCTGTGCCAAAATGGGAGCTATATCTAAATCTGAACCGATTTTTTCCAATTTCAATTCCAATTCCAATTTTTTGTGCCAAATTTCATTCAAATCGGACTATAAATGCGACCTGTGCTCTGTTTACAATTTAATATCAACAGACAGAGTTATGCATGTTCATGCATAACTCGACTTAGAATGTGATATAACTCCCATATAAATTTCAGATTTTAATGTATTGGAGCACTAAATCCCCCAAATTTATTCCATTTACACGAAGTTCAATCAAATTTTACACTGATCGAGAGCGTACAGTGCTGCAGAATACTAAAAGGCTCACATATAGCTTCCATAGGTAATTTTGTTCCATATGAATGGCACGCAAAAATTGCATGCCCGATTGCATGCAATTTTTCACAGATTTCAGAATGGTATGTGTATGAGTTAATTTGAATTTGTTCAAATATTGTACATATTAGCAGCTCTTGTATGATCTTCCCGTCCTTAATTTCCTCCCAAGAAACAGAAAACGTTATTGTTTGAAGAATTCTTTTGGTTTTAAGAAATAATAACAAAAATAAAATTTGTCTTGAAACTTTCTAAATTTGCTGCTTACCTAATCATAGCAAGACTTTATGGAATATTCCACAAAATCCCCAGATGTATCTTCATATTGTTAAGATCAATGTACTCTACTATAATTATAAAGGACATTTTTGAAATATTCTTACAACAGAAAGAAATAAAACGAATTTTTATTTGATTTTTTATTTCATTCCTTATTCTTCTAGTCCGTAATTATGTACCACTCACAATGAAAAAAAATTCTTTCAATAAAGGATTATTTAATGTATAGTGTGTTCTTAATGCATCCCTTGGTTTTTGTGTTTCTTCGATCGTCTAAATAAACGTCATGTTTTAAGAGCCTTATACAATTTTGATTTTTTCCTGGAAGTAAAGCCAAGTTGTCTGTTATCCTGTTAATATGACATTATTCTTAATATTCAAGGAACATTACACGCCACAAAATCGATCTATTCCGGATTTCTTTGTTTCTATTCCATTTGTTTGATTTGTTGGTATCTCACTCAGATTTTCATTTAAAGGATACTCTCTGTTGTAAGATGAAAGGTTCGTCTTCAACACAGACAGACCCCACAAACAGCAATGTGGCGATTTATTAGAAATTTCTTTCGAAAAGAATTTGGTTTAATGATTTACTGTAACACTTTTAGCAGGTGAAACAGATGCGAAGATCAACCGTGCTTGTAACTACCATTATATTCTTGTTGTTAAATAGGAGAAGTCTCATTGCTTTGACAACCATACACATATTTATTGGCATTGCTGATTTACAGCATGCCACATACTGTTCCATGACAATTCCTTAAAAATGTTAATACAAAGCTGTTTTCCAGCATTTATTTGTGTCTTTATGGCAGGTGAACGCCTATTTTATTTAATCTCTTGTAGAGATTTTCAGGTGGGGTTTGTTACAATGCAAATAAAATAAAAATACCGAAGTCAGACAAACAACTACATCATACCTAAGATTTCTATTGTAGCCTTGATATTTGATGTACCCTGGCCATAAAACGAAATTTAATGCTTTATATTTATTTCGTGCACAATTTTCATAAAAGCAGTTGTATGTATTAATCCACGTCCATCGGAATGCTATAACCATTTTTTGTCTCCATCGAACATTGTTGCGTATTTGGTTAGAATTTATATGGAACAGACCAAAAATGTACATATATTTTTTATAAATCTGCACCGATTTAAACGAAACGTAACACACATCATTCGCGAGTTATACGATGTGCACTTTTCGATTGCATAAAAATTGGATATTTGGTACAGAATTTAAATTAAATCGGTAAAATAACACTAAACCAGTAAGGAAAGTAGTAAAGTCGGATCTATATCCGAACCGATTTTCACGAAACTTTATACACATCATTCTAGATACTTTCAATTTGCACGAAATTTGGCATAGAGTACTAAATTAAGTCCAGAAGATGTGTGTTAAGTTTCCTGAAAATCGATTCAGATTTAGATATAGCTCCCATATATATTTTCGTCCGAGTTAATGTAAATAGAGAGACAGACGGACGGACATGCATAAATCGACTTAGAAAGTGATTCTTTGCATATTTTACAAACATAATACCCTATACCTCAGTGTGGTAAAGGGTCGTTAAGTTGGACCGGGCCAAACTTTTGATACCATACGATGTATTTTCTACCCAATGAGAATCTAAAATATTAAATTACTTTCAAATTGGTTAAAACACGTGCTCAAGCTCCCCAAAATACCAATATTTAGCAATCCCAGTGCAAAATATCAAAGGTCTATCTCAAATACTGCGATCTCTATCGTGATTTCAAAAGACACGCGGAAAGGCTTAAATCAATATAGAATTCTATTCTGATCAAAAATACTTTATTGGGGTCTCCGATGAATATTTGAATTCAATATACACACCACCATATGGTGGAGGGTATAAATATATGGGCCAATCTAGGTTCAATGTGGAACACTTTGTAAAATGTCATCATGTATTCTGACTTAATCCGGTACGATGTGCAAAAGTTTGCCTCAATCAAACAACACTTATGAAGTTGGGTATATGAATGTTTTAGTATTTAGACTCAATAAAAATATTCGGAAGCCATTTAACCAATTTTTTCCAAAAAAAAGTAAAACTAGTTGAAAAGAGTTTTATAATACAATAACTAGGTATAACATTTTCTGAACAATATTATATTATAAAGGCTTCTTAGGGGATGTATTTTTGATGTTTTTAATTTTTGATCTTATGAAACATCCTTTTTATCCATCCTTTCTTACTCCATTCCTGAGAAACAGGAAATGCTATTGTTTTGAGAATTCTTTTAATTTTAAGAAATCACAACAAGCATAAATTTGTCTTGAAACCTTCTACATATTCTGTTAACCTATCCATGCCAAGTCATTGTGGTACATTTCACAAAAACGACAGATGTAGATAAGAGGTAAATTATTATTTTTCATAATAATAAAATCGTTTTTGAGCAAAACTATATAACTTGTCATTCCACACCTTATTTATAATCCATTATTTCCTACTGTTTACATTTCTTTGTTCTTTCTTAAATGTATGATCGTAGTAATTCTCATAGTCCTTCGATCATAATGAAATCCTTTTCTAGTTATGAGATCCTAATACAAACACAATGTTGATCTCTACCTGGATGGAAAGGATACATGGCTACAATGTTTTCAAAATTCACTCTGTTGTATGACAATTCACTTATTTTATGTATTGTTATGTCGCTTTCCAAAGCGCGTCATTGACAAAGCCATATTGTGCGAGAATCTCGCAAATAGAATTGTGTGAATTTTACCCTTGTATTTAATGATTTCTAAAAAAAGAATTTGGTTTGATTACATGGTGTATTTTATGGAAAATCCTTTGAACGCGAATCTCGATTGATTCTTTACACTACTATAAGGAACGCATGTTTCCGCCTAGTATTGTTATATAAATATGGAATAGAAGAAGAAGGAGAACATTACTTTGAAAAAATACTAATTCGTGTTGCCACTACTACAAATAGGTTTGTGTTATGACGTACAAAGTAAATTTTGTGGTTCTTTTATGGATTTCAGATTTCTCGTCACTGAAGGTATGGCCATTTTTTTGGAATGTTCATAATGTCTTGGAGTAATAGGCGAACAGGATTTTTAGGCACATTCAAGACAATTTTCTTTGTTTTATTGCGATTATTATAGGTATTGTTCGAAATGCTCTTTTGTTATCCAGAAGTGGTTTTTATAAATATACCAGTTGTCAGCTGCTTTGTTTATCCCTTTTGACTTACTTATTGTTTAAGATTTTTTGAATGAATCAGAAACAATGATGAAGTGAAAGCAAACCAGCCTGCCAGCAGATTTTGCCTCCAAATTTTGAAGTAAAAATACCGATCGCGGGAACTTTGTTTTGTAGTGCCCCACAAAAGTAAATTTATAGATATTACCCAATTTACCCGATAAATTGGGTAAATACCCATTTGTGGGTATTTACTATATTGAATCGGTAATACAACATCTTACACCCTATTTCCGGGTTTCTGTTATCAACTCGATTTAGAATGGATGGTTTTACGATACTTTAAAGACGTGGATAAATACTTGGGTAAATACCCGAGTTTTTACCAAAAAATTGGGTATAAACTCATTAACTGCGGAACCACATGACATATGCGGCCAAAATATTGCATACATGTTTTTAATGTCAAAGCAAACATAGAAATCCAATATGGGGTCCCTGGTTCCAGGTTTTGATATAGCACCCATATATTCCTATCTACCATTTTAAGGTATTTTTTGTATATTAGACACATCTTACAACCAAATAGGGCGCATATGTCAAGCGGTTTGCCAGTTAATGAATTTATACCCAATTTTTGGGTAAATACTTCAAATATTGGTACCTTTGTATGGGGGCTACCAGTAAACGTGAACCTACATACATAAATTTTTGCATGGACATTCGGTACCCAAAAACAACACTCTGTGCCAAATTACAGCCAATTTGGTTGTAAAATGTGTCTAATTGACAAAAATACCTTAAATCGGGAGATACAGTTATATGGGGGCTATATGAAAACTTGGACCCAGGGACCCCATTTTGGATTTCTATATTTGCTTTGACATTTAAAACATGTATGCAAAATTTTGGGCGCTTATGTCAAGTGGTTCCACCGTTAATGAGTTTATACCCAATTTTATGGTAAAAACTCGGGTATTTACCCAGGTCTTAAAGTATCGTAAAACCATCCATTCTAAATCGATTTGATAACAGAAACCCCGAAATAGGGTGTAAGATGTTGTATTACCGATTCAATATAGTAAATATCCAAATAAATACCCGCAAATGGGTATTTACCTGGTATTTACACACCCCTTGGGTATTTACCCGGTAAATACCATCTCTATTTATAGATATTATAAAACGTATATTTCCTAAGAATAAATCAAGAACTGAAAACTAGGAAAGAAGGAGCCAAAGTCGGTTATAACCGACTAAAATCGTTATTGTAACATACAATTACATATATACCGATTCAAACCAAACTATGAAATAGCCCTCTTTAATGATTTTGGTTGTATAACAACAGTATCGGACAATGATAGAGCTGGTTCCAGTAATTTTGTACAGCAGCGTTTTTATAACCTTCACCATACTGTGGTACAGAGTATTATGTCTTTGTTCATATGTTTATAACATGTAAAAGGAAACGAGATAGACATATGGTTCCTTTTGAGAATATGAATAGAATCACTTTCTGAGTCGATGTATGCATGTCCGTCCATCCGCCTGCTTGTGCTTGTCTGTCCATGTATTTTTCTGAACAATGTAAATATCGCATTTATGATCCGATTTGGATGAAATTTGGCGCAGCTCATTCATTTGGCCCAAGGGCGAACCTTATTGAAATTGCGGGAAAATCGGTTCAGATTTAGATATAGGTCCCATATATATATATATATATATATATATATATCAGATTTTAGGTAAATAGTGCACCAAAGTCCCTATATAAATTTGGCATAGCGTACTCAATTAAATCTAGAACTATGTGTGTTAAATTTCCTGAAAATCGATTTAGATTTGAATATAGCTTTAGCATTATATATTTTCGTCCGATTTTAGATAAATAGTGCACCAAAGTCCCTATACATCTTTCGATTTGCACGAAGTCTGGCATATCGTACTGAATTGAGTCTAGAAAATCGGTGTGCTAAGTTTCGTGAAGATCAGTTCAGATTTTGATATGGCTTCCATATATATTTTCGTCCGATTTTACATAAATGGTGCACCAAACTCCTAATATTTGTTCGATTAACACGAAATTTTGCACAACGTTTCAAATTAAGACTTGATTGTCGTTATTGGGTTTTGTTGAAATTGGCGCAGATGCAGCCAAAGCTTCCATATGTATTTCGAATGGATGTCTGATAGAAATTAAATTTTTAACAGCACGGCGTACTGAATAGCTCGTATCAATTTTGCTGTAAATCGTTTTCTATAGATTTGCCCTTACAACAATCTTGGAATGTAATGTGGAAATGATATTCCAGATTTCATCGTTACTGTTCATTGGTTTGGAATGTTCCACAATGTCTTGCTTTAACAGGCGAACAGGATTTTTAGGCACATGTAAGAAAATTTTCTTTATTTTCTTATGATTGTTATCGGTATTGTTCGAAATGTTCTTTTGTTATCAAGAAGTGGATGATTGCAAAAGATCAGTTTTCTTTTTGTAAACATACCCAGCTGTCTTGTTCATCCCTTTTGTTTGAGGTTTGATGAATGAAATCATAAGTAATAAGGGACTGATGAAAAAACACTCCTAAAGCAATAGCTTTGAAAATACAGAATGCCTTGTGCTAAGTCCCAATTTAGATTAGGCGAGTTTACGTGCGTATGTCTTTGTTTGCTGGAGAGAGGGGCAATGGGAATAGAAATGGAAAAAATTGCCCGTACCGGCAAATTTCTGGCAATTCGTTTTGTGTATTTTGTTTGTAGAGTCAGTAATTTTAATAAGGAAATGTGTTTTTTCCACCAAAATTTAAAGTAAAAATACAGATCGTGGGAACTTTCATTTGTAGTGATTCCCAACTGATCGAGTGATTTGTAACTGATCGAAATAATCATTTCCGACCCTATAGAGTATATATATTCTTGATCATTAGCCATGTCTTATGACGATTTAGCCATGTCCGTCTGTCTGTTGTAATCACTCTAGCCACTAAATGAATTGAGATAGATCGCCAAATTTTTGCATGGAGTTGTCTTTTGTCTTCAGGCAGGTCAAGTTCGAAGATGGGCTATATCGGCCCACGCTTATGTATAGCTCCCACATAAGGGTACTTTCCAATTGTATTTTTTTATTATTAAGCGCATTTTCTTGGGTTCCATTTGGGCACCAAATCTCTCCGCTAAAAATTATAAATATTTGTTCACTTTTACTGTTAGCCCCCATATAACGGTACCAACCTATTTTCAGTATTTTGGGTGTTTGAGAGCACTTTTCAACCAAATTCGCTGTAATCTTATTCTTTTCGGTCTAATAGGGTGCCAAATCTCTCCACTAAAAATTATAAATATAAGTCCACTTTTTCTGATAGCCCACATATCTTCTTGAGAGCCTTTTTCAACCAAATTCGTTGCAATTTGGGACTTTCGGATCTTATTGTGTACTAAATCTCCCCACTAAAAATTATAAATATAGATCTACATTTCCGGTTTGAGGGGTTAGGCGGGGTTTTCAACTAAAATCGCTGTAATTTGGCACTTTTCGTCGTATTGCGTAACAAACCTCCCTGCCAAAGTTGATTGATATTCAACCCTTTTCAGCAGTAGTCCCCATAAAACACCCTTTTATATTTATACAGTTTCTTGTTGGTTCCGCGTTTTTGGGTTGTCCACATGTAGCCGTATTCACCATAGTAGGGGAGATATTCTGTACTCGAAATTGTCTGTTTAAAAAGTATGGAATTCTAAGAAAATTGATCGGGTTTAAACATCTGTGTAATCATTCTAACTTCAGGAGATATCGAGATGAAAAAACTGAAACATCAGGTTCGGATGCGTCTTTTTTAACACCTGTTTCTATATGAAGGAGATGGTTGGTATTGGTCCCCCTTAAGGCATAGTCCCACATATAACTTTGCCCTATAATTGCAGTACTTTGAGGGTTATATACACATATTTTACCATACCATGCGTTATCAACATCGAACCACGGTCTGGAGTTTTGTTATTTTAAGACACTCCCCATACAATTTGTTGCTCCCCATTATTCCTCACATAAGAAGTCTCGACAGTTTAATATCGTTCCTTGTAGGGTGGGGTCTTTGCTAATAAATGTCAATGCTCTATGGTGAAAAATTTAAGAATTCATTCATTGTTTTTGACAGCAATTTAATTTTCTGGTCGTCAGTAGTTTACAATGTATCTTTAAACCAGTGAGCGGAGCAGTATAGTCGGACGGGGCCGACTATATGATACCCTACACAACTTCCACGAAACTATAACTTTCTGTGGTTCTATATTCTGAGCTTGGGCAATATTTCGCGATATTTGCACCCTCTTCACCAACTAGAGGTCAAGAAATATTAAAAATATTCCGTACAGCCCTTCTAATCACCGTAGGTTGTGTTGTGATGTTCGGCCTTCAATTTTGGCCTATAGATCGACTCGAAAAAAGCACAAAAAAACAAGTTTTCGGACCACTTCATCCCACAATTATTATCTGATCATCACCGAAAATTATAGGCATTGTCGGTGACCATAACTTCAACCTCATGGAAAATTTCAAAACGATCAGCGCTATATTTCCGCCCTCTAGTATGGTAATGGGTTACTAAATAATATATGAATACGTAAGCACCTGTAAATATTTATGTGTAAGTGTGTATTGTCGTATGTACTCGGATGCAGGAGTACATACGACAATATAATTGGTATCAATTTAAAGGTCAACAACTCCTCTTGAACATACTATCAGGTGCAAACATATACCCCATAGAATACAAATTTTGTAATTTTTCACACAAAAGTCAGGGTCCATTTGACCCGCTAAATATTGACCGATCTTTATCAAAACAGGCATACTTATTCTTTGGCCCGTTCCCCTTCTCGGGGTGTTTGGGCCATAATTGCGACCTCTGCAGTGACCAGAAAACCGACAAAAATAAGGTTTTTGGTCCATTTCATCCCCTAAATATTAACCGATCTTTTCCAAAAACAATAGGGGTCTTCATTGGCCAGAAGCCATCCTACATGCAACATTTAGTGAAGATTGGTCCATAACTGTGGCCTGTATCGTGTATACAAAT
>NW_026877143.1:0-21374 GCF_032173495.1 Musca vetustissima | reverse complement strand
CACGCCTATAATAGCCTTTGAAAAAATATTCTTTAAAAAATCCATGCCTATATTAGCCTTTGAAAAAATATTCTTTAAAAAATCCACGCCTATATTTGAAAAAATAGCCTTTTTGAAAAAATATTCTTTAAAAAATCCACGCCTATAATAGCCTTTGAAAAAATATTCTTTAAAAAATCCACGCCTATAATAGCCTTTGAAAAAATATTCTTTAAAAAATCCACGCCTATAATAGCCTTTGAAAAAATATTATTTAAAAAATCCACGCCTATAATAGCCTTTGAAAAAATATTCTTTAAAAAATCCACGCCTATAATAGCCTTTGAAAAAATATTCTTTAAAAAATCCACGCCTATAATAGCCTTTGAAAAAATATTCTTTAAAAAATCCACGCCTATAATAGCCTTTGAAAAAATATTCTTTAAAAAATCCACGCCTATAATAGCCTTTGAAAAAATATTCGTTAAAAAATCCCCGCCTATAATAGCCTTTGAAAAAATATTCTTTAAAAAATCCACGCCTATAATAGCCTTTGAAAAAATATTCTTTAAAAAATCCACGCCTATAATAGCCTTTGAAAAAATATTCTTTAAAAAATCCACGCCTATAATAGCCTTTGAAAAAATATTCTTTAAAAAATCCACGCCTATAATAGCCTTTGAAAAAATATTCTTTAAAAAATCCACGCCTATAATAGCCTTTGAAAAAATATTCTTTAAAAAATCCACGCCTATAATAGCCTTTGAAAAAATATTCTTTAAAAAATCCACGCCTATAATAGCCTTTGAAAAAATATTCTTTAAAAAATCCACGCCTATAATAGCCTTTGAAAAAATATTCTTTAAAAAATCCACGCCTATAATAGCCTTTGAAAAAATATTCTTTAAAAAATCCACGCCTATAATAGCCTTTGAAAAAATATTCTTTAAAAAATCCACGCCTATAATAGCCTTTGAAAAAATATTCTTTAAAAAATCCACGCCTATAATAGCCTTTGAAAAAATATTCTTTAAAAAATCCACGCCTATAATAGCCTTTGAAAAAATATTCTTTAAAAAATCCACGCCTATAATAGCCTTTGAAAAAATATTCTTTAAAAAATCCACGCCTATAATAGCCTTTGAAAAAATATTCTTTAAAAAATCCACGCCTATAATAGCCTTTGAAAAAAAATATTCTTTAAAAAATCCACGCCTATGATAGCCTTTCTTTAAAAAATCCACGCCTATAATAGCCTTTGAAAAAAAATATTCTTTAAAAAATCCACGCCTATAATAGCCTTTGAAAAAATATTCTTTAAAAAATCCATGCCTTGAAAAAATATTCTTTAAAAATCCACGCCTTGAAAAAGAATCCTTAAAAAAATCCATCACTTGAAAAAATATTCTTTAAAAAATACACGCCTTGAAAAAATATTCTTTGAAATGTCCACGCCTTGGATGGTAGGTCCTTTGAAAAAATATTCTAAAAAAATCCAAGCCATGGATGATAAGTCCTTTGAAAAAATATTCCTTAAAAAACGCGCCTTCAATGATCGCCGTTCCTTTGAAACAATATTCTTTAAAAATAAACTTCCAGGATTTTCGATGGAACAGTGTACCCACTGTCCCCCTTTCCACTTCCATTGTTTGTAAAATGTGTTAATGTCACTTGAAGCACTAAAGACACACAAAATAAAGCAGATTGAAAAAGATTTACAATTGTGTAAAAAAGGAGAGCCACCGAACGACAAAGGAGATACAACACCAACACCACAGCAACATGGATAGGCCTTGGATCCTGTTAAGTCCACACTGGTGTATGTATTTATGTACATATACATGTGTGTATTGTGTTAACAAGTGTATGGAGGTGTAAGTGTGTGTGTGCTTACGCCTACAACTGAATGGATTTGACAATTATACCCTGTGTAATCTTAGAATCATTAGGATATTCTCCCTGTCAGATTGTCAATTGAAAACATTTCAGTTTTTTTCTGTCCGCATTGTTTACTGAGTCTTTTTTCATTTTCACTTCTTTGTCTTCACATTTTCCCTTTTTGGCTTCATATTTAGCCATACTTCCATTTCATTTCATCAAAGTGAAAAAAATTTGCTTTAATTGCTGTTGCTGAGTTTCTTTTGATTGCTGGCAGTTTTTGGGAGAGATAGTCTTGGGGCTCATGAATTGTGACAGTTGAGGAGGTTTGGAGGTTTCGGAAGTGTTATTGGGTTTGGAGCAATGGTGGAGATTTTCAAATGGCAAATCTAGTGAAATTTGTTGTTTTTAAATCTATGCAAAATATCTCTTACCAATGAGAACTGTTCGATTCAGAGCTTCTTTCGCCAATTCAGAAAAAAAATTTCGGTTTCAAATACTTGGGCGCACCATTTGACGTCGATGACCTACATCTAATATGCAAATTCGAATCATAATCCCCTCTTCAAATGCTGTATGGGATTATATGTTGCGAACTTGATATTCATGCATATTTATTATTTCTTCGAATTCATTTTCGTACGGAAGCAAATACAGACCCATACACACACGCATACATTCACATTAAATACTGTGGTAATTAGACCATATGGGTGGTTGCATGATTCTTTTCGTATTTATATTTGCCTTCCTTTCAATGCGTCTTTGTCATCACCGTTGACATCGTCGCCGTTCATTATCGCCATAAACAATTTCCGGACGGTGCTGTGAATTAAAAACTCAAACTTCTGCCAATTTGTAAAGCCATTCATTGTTTGCTTTGCATCAGCATAATTTATTTTATTTGTCAACGGTTGCTGTTGGGGCCTGGCGGCTGATTCGGGCGGCTGATTCGGGTATGTGTGAAATTTTCGGTAATAATTACCATACTCAAAGTGTTATTGTATGAAGTGGAAGAAGAAGAAAATAATAATAACACCAATACCCCTCAGGTTTGCTATTCGGGTGGGTACTTAATTATGTGACTTCTTTTCTTGGGAGAATTGCATATTGGGGGAGAAAAATTCTGATTTTAATAAGATTTAATACGATGAATGTGATTTTCTGCGAAATTTTTATAGCAGACAAGAAAAAAGAAAGTCTGAGCAAAACAAATTTGAAGAATTATTTTTAAAGAAAATATACGTTTTCGGTCCACTTCATCCCAACATTATTATCTGATCATCACCGAAAATTATAGGCGTTGTCCTTGACCATACCTGGATATTAGTGAAAGCGATGAGCGCTATATTTCCGCCCTCTAGTGTGGTAATGGGTTACTAAATAATATCTGAGTACGAAACCACCTGTAAACATTTAAGTGTAACTCCCACATCCGAGTACATACGACAATAAAATTGGTATCAGTTTAAAGGTCAACCACTCCTCTTGGATATACTATCAACTTCTCGTGTTTATGTCCTTCAGGGGTAAATCTATACGTTATAGGATACAAATTTTGTTATTTTTCACACAAAAGTCAGGGTCCATTTGACCCGCTAAATATTGACCGATCTTTATCAAAACAGGCATGATTATTCTTTGGCCCGAGCCCCTTCTCCATGCAAAAATTTCCGGTGTTTGGCCATAATTGCGGTCTCTGGTGTGACCAGAAAAACCGACAAAAATAAAGTTTTTGGTCCATTTCATCCCCTAAATATTAACCGATCTCTTTCAAAAACAATAGGGGTCTTCATTAGCCACAACCCATCCTACATGCAGGTCCATAACTGTGCAGGTCCATAACTGTGGCCTGTATCGTGTTTACAAATTATAATGGACAGACGGACGGACGGACACACATGTCTAGATCGACTCAGCTAGTCGAGATATGACGATCGGTATACTTAAAGGTGGGTCTAGGACCAATATTTCGCGGCGTTACAAACATTTGTGGCTGCACAAAGCTATAATACCCTGACAACATAGTTGTGTAGGGTATACAAATATATAATTCATATACAATGCAAAGATGTTTAAGAATATATTTCGAAGGACTATTCAGGTGTAGATTTTATAAAGAATAATTTTCCAAGGATTATGCAGGAGTGGATTTTATAAAAAAAATATTTTTCAAGGATTTTCCAGGCGTAGCTTTTATAAAGAATATCCAAGGACTATTCAGGCGTAATTTTTATAAGGAACACTTTTTTAATAATATCTCAATTCGTTTGATAGGCTTTTGTGTTTTTGTATACGCTTCACCACACTGTGGTACAGGGTATTATGTCTTTGTACATATGTTTGTAATAGGCAAAAGGAAACGAGATAGACACATGGTTCCTTTTGTGAGTATGCATAGAATCACTTTCTAAGTCGATTTATGCAGGTCCGTCCATCCATCCGTCCGTCTGTCTGTCCATGTTAAATTGTAAACAAAGTACAGGACGTATTTATGATCAGAATTGGATGAAATTTGGCACAGCTCATTTATTTGGCCCAAGAACGAACCCTATTGAAATTGGGAAAAATCGGTTCAGACTTAGATATAGCTTTCATATATATTTTCGTCCGATTTAAGATAAATAGAGCACCAAAGTCCCTATATATCTATCGATTTGCACGAAATATGGCACATTGTACTTAATTAAGCCCAGAACGATGTGTGCTAAGTTTCGTGAAAATCGGTTAAGATTTAGATATAGCTCCCATATATACTTTCCTCCAATTTTATATAAATGGTGCAGCAATATCCCTATATATCCTTCGATTTGCATGAAATTCGACATAGCGTACTGAATTGAGTCTAGAATGCTGTGTGGTACGTTTCGGGAAAATCGATTTCGATTGAGACTTGAATGACATTATTGCGTTTTGTTGAAATTGGTGCAGATGTAGCTAGCTTCCATATGTATATCGAACGGGAGTTTAAATTTTTAACAGTGCGCGGTACCGAATAGCATGTATCAAGGCATGAGTATGTACCTTCGAGGGAACATTGACGGCCCAGTCCAATTGTAAAAATACATATGTACAATATACCCAAAGTGGTGAAGGATATCATATAGTCGGCCCAGTCCTACTTTACTACTTTCCTTACTGTTTTTGTTTGTTGTTTGCTGTTAACAACTGTTCCAATAGGAATGGAGTGTAGAATCAAATACACCCTCAACAATGTTTGTTTTTCTGTGAAAAAAAAAACATTTCTACAAGTTACTATCCAAAGTTATTCTTCTAATTTTTTTATACCCTTCACCACACTGTGGTACAGGGTATTATGTTTTTGTGCATATGTTTGTAACATGCAAAAGGAAACGAGATAGACACATGGTTCCTTTTGAGAATATGCATAGAATCACTTTCTAAGTCGATTTATGCACGTCCGTCCGTCTGTCTGTCTGTCCATGTATTTTTGTGAGCAAAGTACAGGTCGCATTTATGATCCGATTTGGATGAAATTTGGCACAGCTCATTTGTTTGGCCCAAGGACGAACCCTATTGAAATTGGGAAAAATCGGTTCAGATTTAGATATAGCTCCCATATATATATTTAACCGATTTAATGTAAACGGTCCCTATATATCTTCCGATTTGCACGAAATTTAGGTCAAGAATGATGTCTGCCAAGTTTCGTAAAAATCGGTCCAGATTTAGATATAGCTCCCATATATAGTTTCGTCCGATTTCATGTAAATGGAGCCCCAAAGTCCCTATATATCTTTCGATTTGCCCGAAATTTGGCACAACGTATTGAATTAAGCCTAGAGTGATGTCTGCCAAGTTTCGAGAAAATCGGTCCAGATTTAGATATAGCTCCCATATATAGTTTCGTCCGATTTCATGTAAATGGTGCCCCAAAATCCCTATATATGATTCGATTTGCACGAACTTTGGCATAACGTATTGAATTAAGCCTAGAGTGATGTCTGCCAAGTTTCGAGAAAATCGGTCCAGATTTAGATATAGCTCCCATATATAGTTTCGTCCGATTTCATGTAAATAGAGCCCCAAAGTCCCTATATATCTTTCGATTTGCCCGAAATTTGGCATAACGTACTAAATTGAGCCTAGAATGATGTCTGCCAAGTTTCGTGAAAATCGGTCCAGATTTAGATATAGCTCCCATATATAGTTTCGTCCGATTTCATGTAAATGGTGCCCCAAAATCCCTATATATGATTCGATTTGCACGAACTTTGGCATAACGTATTGAATTAAGCCTAGAGTGATGTCTGCCAAGTTTCGAGAAAATCGGTCCAGATTTAGATATAGCTCCCATATATAGTTTCGTACGATTTCATGTAAATGGTGCACCAAAGTCCCTATATATCTTTCGAATGATGTCTGCCAAGTTTCGTGAAAATCGGTCCAGATTTAGATATAGCTCCCATATATATGGGAAATGGTGCCCCAATGTCCCTATATATAATTCGATTTGCACGAAATTTGGAGCCTAGAATGATGTCTACCAAGTTTCGTGAAAATCGCTCCAGATTTAGATATAGCTCCCATATATGTAAATGGTGCACCAAAGTCCCTATATATCCTTCGATTTGCACGAAATTTGGCATAACGTACTGAAATGAGCCTAGAATGATGTCTGCCAAGTTTCGTAAAAATCGGTCCTGATTTAGATATAGCTCCCATATATAGTTTCGTCCGATTTTATGTAAATGGAGCACCAAAGTCCCTATGTTTCCTTCGATTTGCACGAAATTTGGCATAACGTACTGAAATGAGCCTAGAGTGATGTCTGCCAAGTTTCGAGAAAATCGGTCCAGATTTAGATATAGCTCCCTTTTATTATAAATCGATTTAAGGTAATCGACGCACCAAGGAACCAATAGGCTGATAGGAACAGAACGTTCTGCTGTGACAAGTTTGTTTGAAATCGCTTAATATTTGGATAGAGCTTCCATATATATTTTCGCCCGATTTCAAGTAAATTGGACATCAAACTCCTCATGTTAGTCAGATTGACATCAAATTTTGCACAACGTATAAAATTGAGCATAGAATTACTTAGTTGCGTTTTCTAGAAGTACAGACATAGGACAACAGATGACCTTTTTATATTTGTTTGAAGTCGATTTACATACTTTTGTCCCATTGTAACAAACGAATGACATGTTTATGGATAGATCTAGGTAGATTCACATTTAGATAAATATCACATATTTTATTTCATCCAATTTCATGTTAATAGTCCTGTTTAATATACACATAGTGGTGAAGGGTATCATATAGTCGGCCCCGTCCGACTTTACTACTTTCCTTACTGGTTTTATCTTGGTCTATGGGTGTTACAGAGAAGTAAGTGTTGTTCCAATGGATTACAAATCAATGGTGCATGCAGTGCCGACGTGAAGTTTTGTTGAAATATTTTCGCTAAGGTTTCGCATCGTTGATTGTGATACACTATAGTTTGAAAAATATTTGTAAGAATTTTAATGGATATTTTTTATCGAGTAAGGACCTTGGATAAAATATCCTTTAAACAAAATCATTGGTTAAATAGTTCTCAAAAATAGTCCTCTAAAAAATATCCTTCAAACAATCATTGCCTTAAAAGTCGTCACAAAAATTTCCTTTATAAAATCCACGTCTAAATTGTCCTTGGCAAAAATATTCTTTATTCTCCATGCTTGCATTGCTCCTGGAAAAATATTCTTTATAAAATCCAACACAGGTCTTTAAAAACTCACGCCTGTGTTGTTCTTTTTAAAATCCACGCCTGTGTTGGTCCTTGAATAAATATTCTTTATAAAATCCACGCCTGTGTTGGCTCTTAAAAAATATTCTTTCTAAAATCCATGCCTTTGTTGGTCTTTCAAAAAAATATTTGTTAATTGTTCTTTTCTGTTTTCTATATACATTTTTTAAGTTTGATAAGTTGTCTCACAACCTCCCGAGCCCAGTTGATCACGGATGCTGATTGACAGCTCGGGTATTACCTCTGCACGTTCCCTCTGCGGACACCGCAGAGCGTATATACCAAAGGGCAACGGTTTTTTGTTGGTTTGCTCCCCTTGCTCGATACTCAGTCACTAAAATATGTGTATGTATGTAGTTGTTAGTGTACAAATAGGAAGATCATTATGATCCCAACGATCCTCTGCGATCCACGCGGACCTCAGCGTTCACTTGCTTACTAACTGTCTTGTCGAGCTAAAATCTACGTGTTAGCACTAACAGGCTTCTGACGCCACCACACCAAATTGCAAATTTATTTGTTGTTGAATAAAGAAGAAAGAATCACCAATAAAACTAATGAATTGAATATTAATAGTCTCTTGCGTTTTATTTCTTGTAATTTCTTCTCTTTTCTATATTTGCACCAACACGCGCGTATCACCACATTCACCATTAACTGCTTGGGAGCTCTCGTTGTCGTTCGCATCCCCCGCTCCCTTGAGTTAATTAATTGATCACCCCCCTCCATCACAACGGCGAGGAGTAGAGCAAGTCCTTCGCCTAAACATATATCGTATATTTGATTTTCTTCCTTTCTTCCATTATTCTAAAGCGAAATACAATGAAGCAGAATTCGTTTAGAAATATTGTTCACATGTGAAAATGTCCAGTCGGAAACATAACATACACTGCTGGAAATCCTCCATCATTTCGCTTTACGATTTATATAAGTGAAACTGAAACAAACTAAATATATTTTTATGTTTAAATGTTCTGTGACATAAATGTTTTTCAATTCCGGTAAATTTTCAATAAGTGAAACCCTTTTTTACGGATTTTTGTACAATATCTCTGTATTAAAAGTGGAGTTCCTATACATATTTCAAAGTAACTTTGTGTGTGCTTGTACTCTCATGTATGCATGACTTGTCAACCAGAAACCAGTCGAGTCAACCAGTAGCTGATATCCTTTTCCGGTTAAATAAAAACCATTCCATTGTTAGTATAAAGAAAAAAACCCCTAACATGTTCCATGGTCAAAAGTGGTTCTCTCAACCGAAAAAAAGTCAGAACAACAACAACAATAGTAAATAAAAATAGATTAGGCCACATGATACTTGGTTATTTAAAAATGTTCCATGTTTTTACTAGGTGACCCAAACGAAAAACAAAACAAACAAAAAATTAGAAACAACTTCTAAATTATCTTGAAATAGGTCCTAGTTTCCTTTTTTTGCCAATTTTAACTTTATGCAAATATTTTTGCTACGCTACCGTGACAGAAAAAGGTTCGAAGTTTGTTATTGACTTTTGCCAAAAACATACATATTTTTATTTTTTGGATACGTTGTTCTATGCTGGCCATAGTTGTTGCCATTGTCATGTGTTTTTCCAATTTAAATAACTATCATCATATGTTACGAAATCAATGTCTCATTAAAGTTTTTTTCTTTGTGTTTGGGTATTGGCCTCCTTTTTTGGGCCCCCCTCTCCGATGCTATATTTCGGTTTTGGCAAATTGCATTTGTAATTTATGCATAAAATTTGTATTGTTGAAAGTCTACTTAAATTAAGATTTGTTCCAGATATGTTTGTGGTTCTTCCACTTCAGCTACATACAAACGTGTGTGTGTATGTTTGGGGTTTGGCTTTTTGTTAGGGGAACATTAAAAATAAATAAGATGAAAAAACTGGGTCTATGTTTATTCATTTGTGCTAAAACGTATGTTGGTATTTACGAATGGAAGCATTATAATTCGTCCATATGAATATTTTGTTTGCAAAAGGGTAATCCGTTAAGGGTTGACATCAATTGTTATATTTTTTTAATAATTTCCAATTGCCCAAAATGGAAATCACTTCGAGTGAGTTCCTCTAATTGTCTAATTCAAGGACTTTAATATAGTGGCTTCATAAATAATTTTAGAATGAACATAAACAAGTGAAAAAGCGTTAAGTTCATCCGGGCCGAACTTTGGATACCCTCCACCATAGATATACTGACATTTACTAGAAATGAAAATATAGGGAACATACCAAAAAGTGGACATATACCGACATTTCTAAAAAGGGATTACCCTCTGCCTTATGGCTAATAAGGGTGTATACAATTTAACACGGTGAAAATGTGCCTCATCGAAATTTCCGTTTCGGAAAATTTAGATTTCATCCAAACTTGGCCCATCTTATTATTTCTTCCAAACTTAGTTCAAATTCAGAGATGGGGAATATCGGTCCACACCTTCTGGAACCTACACACAGGGTCTAGGTCTAAATGCGGCTATAGTTCATTATCGAACCTTACGTTATAATTTCGTATTTCGCTATCCTCCGCAGGAGAACAAATCAGATAGCTATGTTAATAGTTATTTGGAGACTACCCCAAAAAGGGGTAGTCTCGGTTAAAAACCCGCTCAAGAACCCCAAAATACCGAAAATTGGGGGTACCCTTATATGGGTGCTATCCGAAAAAATGGACCTATATTCATAATTTTTTGTGGGGAGATTTGGTACCTATTAAGGACTTAAAATACTAAATTGCAGCCAATTCGGTGAAAAAATCCGGTCAAAATCCCCCAAAAACTGGAAATTGGGAGGTACCCTTATATGGGGGCTACCAGAAAAAGTGGACCTGTATTTATAATTTTTAGTAGGGCAATTTGGTATCCAATAAGAACCCCATGTACCAAATTTCAGCGAATTCGGTTGAATCCCGCGCTCAAGAACCCTAAAATACCGAAAATTGGGGGTACCGTTATATGGGGGTACCAGAAAAAATCGACCTATATTTATAATTTTTAGTAGGGAGATTTGCTTCCCAATAGGATCTCAAAGTATTAAATTTCAGCGAATTCGGTTGAAGAACACGCTCAGGAGCTTTGCCTAAACGTGGACCGATATATCCCATCTTCGAACTTGACCTGCCTGCAGACAAAAGACAACTTTATGCAAAATTTCAGCACCCTTTCTCAATTCCCTCAGAAAATAGCGTGATTACAACAGACGGACGGACGGAAATGGCTAGATCGTCTTAGAATTTTACCCTGATCAAGAATAGGGTCAAGAATAGGGTTACAGGGTCGGAAATGAATATTTCGATGTGTTACAAACGGAATGACAAAATTAATATACCCTCCATACTACGGTGGAGGGTATAAAAAACGTGGATTTAAATGGTGTATGGGCTGTCAGATCGTGTAGTTTTAAAACAACATTTTTCAAGGATTATCAACTTTCAAATGAATTTTATGAGGACAAGGGATATCTGATTGTGGATTTAAAAATCGTACTTTTAGGCTTTCGCATGCGTAGATTTTTAAAAGACCATACTCACCGTGTTTTTAAAAGAATATTTGTGGGGATTTAATGAAAATAAGAAAAATAAAAACAAAATTTTTTTCTTTGAACATTGTAATATTTCTCCAAAACTTTGTTCAAGTCCGAATACGGGGAATATCGGTCAACTCCTTATTGTACCTCCCCCACAAAATGGTCAACATTTTGCTGCGAACAGACTATACGATTTTAACCGAACCTATTGTCTTTACCAAGCCTAGATTGATTACAAAGATGGGACGCATTGGCCCACTCCTTCTCGTTTCTCCACCATAAAGCGTCAACGTTTTCAATATTTATGAATCCAATATTAGGCTAATGGAATGTTCGATTTGATCCAAACTGTTCACATCGTAACATTTCTTTCAAACTAAAATAAATTCGAAGATGAGAAAATCCGCCCACACAAAATGGTGAACAAATGTATGAAAACGGATTTTATAATACCATGCGAATTGTTCTGCAATTCGATCCACAATTTGCACAAAGGGTCAAATTTTATTTTATTTTCTAATGTCATGCGAACGGACTATTCGATTTGAACTAAACTTTACACAATCTAATATTTTAAAAACTTTTGAGAACTCAATTAGGATAGTCCGTTCGCATGATATTATATTTCTTCCAAATTTTCCACCTACACTGGTGGTCAAAACTAAAGCAACTTAAATTGCAGAGTTAATAAATGCCGCATAACTTTTTCAAAAATAAAGATATCGAGTTCATTTTTTCAGTTTTCAATCGGATACATTATTAACTTAAAAACAGGAAATTAGTAAAGTCGGGCGGGGCGACTATACCATTCTGCAACCTATACTAAATTTTTCATTTGGACATATATAAAATTAATTATATATATTGGAGGCCAATTAACATAAAGTCGGCCGAAAATAAATATGGGCTATGTCTGCATTTCTACGAAACGTAATTACGTCACTCTATGCTCAATTTCGAACGTTGTTAAAAATTTCGTGTCAATCTGACAAACATAATAAGTTTGGTGCACTATTTACATAAAATCGGACGAAAATATATATGGAAGCTATATCCAAATCTGAACCGATTTCAAAAAAACTTCACACGCGTCAGACTACAATAACTTGAATACGTTATGCAAAATTGTGTGGCAATCGGCCTATCTTTGGGTCATTGGTGCAGGATTTACGTAAAATCGGACGAAAATATATATGGAAGCTATATCTAAATCTGAACCGATTTCAACAAAACTTTACACACGATAGCTTATAGTAACATCACGTTGTGCAAAATGTTGCGACAATCTACTAACTCTGAGTCTTTTATACATACAATCGGACATCTAAATTTTATCCGATTTCAACAAAACTTCGTATATATTAATCTGGACCTAATTTAGTAAGCTGTACAATATTTTGTGTCAATCTTCCAAACTTTGGGTCTTTGATGCACGATTTACTTAAAATCTAGCCTGTTACAAACATATGCATAAAGACATAATACCATGTACCACGGTGTGGTGAATGGTATAAAAACGAAAGCACTAATGCAAAATTCATTATGAAATAAATAATTATTTATGGATAAGGGAATTGTCTCAATTTTTGCTTGGACAAAGCTAAAGTAACTATACAGTACTATATATTTTAGCAGACCTACATGTCCGGAAACTATCCGGAAAGTTATTTTATGTTTGAAACGATTAGAAAAGCCAGATTGCCTTTCGCAAAAGATTATACTAATTGGAATCCGACTCAGTGGAGAAATATTTTGCTATCGGATGAATTAAAGTTAATAAATGAATGACTCAGATTTAAAAAAAAATTTTCACAGTCCAAAAATGAAAGGCATATGCCACAGTATTGCAAGGATACTTGGCGTTCTATATATTTGCGAGATTTATTAAGTAATAGATCGGATTTTTTATACAAATGTGTTGGAGAACACTATTGTTCCCTTCGCTGAAGAAAATATATATGTTCTAGCTTGACAATACAACATACAACAATACATGCCAAAGATTGGTTGCGGTTGTCGAAAATCAGGGTTTTAAAATGGCCAACACAATCAACAGATCTACACCCTATAGAAAAATCTTTGGAGTATCACAGATAGTAAAACCAAATGTGATTCACATAACCACTTCCCATAGTTTCAGGATGCGTGGAATACCCAAGGATCAAATTGAACCTTTTATTGATTCAATGCCTCGCTGGCGTGCTGCCGTAATGAAAAATATTGGTTATGCTGTCGATTACTAGCAAAATTTGCTTATTTATAAGAAAAAATCAAAAAGTTGTTTTGCTTTCTTAAGATTGTGGTACTGGCAAACGAAGGAAACGAGATAGACTCATGCATATAATCACTTTCTAAGTCGATTTATGCATGTCCGTCCGTCCGTCTGTCTGTCTGCCTGCCTGTCCATGTTAAATTGTAAACAAAGTACAATGTGCTCTGTACAATGAAATTTGGTACTGAGCACTCATTTGGGCACGGACAAACCCTATTGAATGTGAAAATCGGCTTACAGTTTAGTTAGATGTACCACCTGTACTGAATTAAGAACAGACTGACGTATGTGAAGTTACGTTGAAATCGGTTCAGATTTAGATATAGCTCCCATATATATCATTGTCCGATTATAAATGGTGCACGAAACTGTCTAGAATTGCCCGAATGATACCAACGTTTTACACAGCATACTGAACTACCGATTAACTCATGTGAAGTTTTGTTTAAATCGGTTCAGATTTAGATATAAGTTCCCTATATATTTATACCCTACACAACTATGTTGTCAGGGTATTATAGCTTTGTGCAGCCCCAAATTTTTGTAACGCCGCGAAATATTGGTCCTAGACCCACCTTTAAGTATACCGATCGTCATATCATTATAATTTGTAAACACGATACAGGCCACAGTTATGGATCTTAATGTGAAAATCGGCTACTAAATTTTTGTCAGTTTAGAAGGGGGTTATATGTACGGGTCAAATGGACCCTGACTTTTATGTGAAAAATGACAAAATTTTTATTCTATAGCGTATATATTTACCCCTGAAAGACATATACCCGAGAAGTTGATATTATATCCAAGAGGAGTTTAAGACCAAATATATTATTGTATGTGCTCGGTTCAGATTTAGATATAGATATATATATTTTCTTCCTATTCTATGTAAATGGTGCACCAAACTCCGAGAATTTGTCCGATTGAGACAACATTTTGCACAACTTACTGATTTAAGTACAGTTTTTTAAATCTGTTTATCATTGGGAAAATGCATAAAACCTTGAGCTATATCAAAAACGTGGATGATTTGCCCCATTTCTAATACCAAACATCCTAGGAGTAGTAGAAATTGGTTTTATCTAAATTTCAAATTATTGGGTATGTAGTGGCACTGAACTTCAACTTTTGGCGGAGCTAAATCTCAAGCTTTGACAAAATATAGGGATATTTGCATTATTCGCCGTGGTAATAATACAATATTAGGATTTTCATTATAAACTGTATTTTATACTCCCAAAAAATATATATCATTCCAAAACCTGAAATGAAACAAAACAAAAACCCAACTAAGTAAGTAAATTGCATAAAATAGTAGCAGCACGCAAATAAGATATAAAAAAATTATGTTTTATATCATAAAAAAATGCTGCCAGAATTCAAACAATACCATTTAATGCTGCCACCACATTATGACTTAATGTATTGCATTGTTGTGAAATAAATGTGTGAGTGTTAACTTCTTTAAAATGGAAATAAAAACAAATGTATACAACCATGTTTATTGTTGTTGGTGAAAAATGTATCTTTGGATTCATAAAATACCATATATAAATAGGGTTACTAAATAAAATACGGTCATAGAATATATTCTAGATGTTACTACGATTTTTATTGAAATGGCCAATTATTTTTTAAGACATTGGTAAGTAAATAAAATCTAGGAAATTTCAAAATAATAAAATCAAATTAAATATCAAATGGTATAATTCAAAATTATTATGTCGACATCTGATATCCCAATACATACATCATGTATTGCACTTATTTAGTAATACATATATCAAATTTCTTCCACATATATACAGACGCATACAGAAAAAAATTGTATTTTCCTTATTTTATGTTCGTAGAACACAAACATACATCTTCGTTATAAACCGTTGTTTCTGGCAGGCATTCATTCGTAGCATGTGTTATGTGTGTGTTTTGTACATGTTTGTACGGGCATCTTTGTGGCAACAAATTTCATAAATCAGGCACAATTTTCCACTGACTTTTGCCAAGTATTATGTTTCTCGTTCTGCAGCAGACTCTCGCACATACACACACTCGTACAAAAGCATTGTTGGCTGTAGTATGTATCTACCAAAAATATTAAGCGATGGTTAGGACTGCACCATGCAGATATGTTGCAACCAACCAAATAACCACATAAATATTTCACATTAAATGCTTTCAGGTTTGTTCTTTCACATTTTGGCATTTAGCATGAAAAGATATTTTACACCTTTTGTTTTTATGAAGAAGATAAGTAAAAACAGAAGAATTGTTAACATTTCATATATGAAAATGCATTGGAATCTGTGAAATGTTATGCCATTAAGTAATTTTCATATAAACATATTTTTATTAATACGAAATGCATTGCAATTTTTTAGTGTGTTGATTTTAGTTGCAATAGGGATATAATAGATTTGGAAAATGATGTAAACGTATTTAAATAAGAATGGATTACCCAAAAAATAAAATATGTTAAGGTATTTATAAACAAAAATATGGTTTAAGGGAACCCCACCTATTCTTGATTTTAATTTTTCAAGATTTTCAATGGGCTGGTAAATCAATACCAATGCTTGTTAAGGTTTGTAACTTTGCACATATATATTTGAAGATTTAAAAGAGAAGAAAAATAATTTACAAAAAATTTTTGTTATTGTTTTGTTGTTGTTTTTTGTAATTAAAAAAAGTCCTTATTTTTGATGGCGGGCATGATAACTCCTTACTGGAACATCGGAATCCGAAAATTCCAACGGTGTTAGAAAGAGTACATGTCTGTCTCTCGTATGAACTAGGATTATTGACTTCGCTCTAAAATTAACAAAATGGCTTACCTGTGAAAATATAGTTTTGGAAAATCGCCAATTTTTGACCAAAAACCAAGTTAAAAAATAAGGAAGATCTTCACCGATTGGCTTTATCCTAGTTCATACGATAGCAGCACATGCACAGAGAAACGTGTAAAAATTTGGAATCGATTGGGTTATTAGTTTTTGAGTTACCGTGCCAGCCATTCGCAAAACAGTAAAACTCGTTTAAAGTTTGAGAAGCCCTTCAGCCGTCACTTGATGCTGACACAAAAAAATCGGCTATATCTTTAAGAGTTCTTGAGATTTTCACTTGAAATTTTGTAGGTACATTCTTGAATTACTGTAGATTTGAATTAAATATAAAAAATTGACCCCGAGAATGGGGGGGGGGGGTCCCCTTAAGCGTCATTTCATAACTGTTGAAGAGACATGGATCCACCACTACACACAAGAACAATTTAGTCAATGGACTGAAGCTGGAAGAAGTGCGCCAAAGAAGCCAAAAACTATTCAATAGACAAACGTTTTTTGGGAAAGGGTAAAACAATAAATTCAGAGTAATATTGAAACCTTTCGGATTAATTACTCGTAAATGTACAAACTCGAGAAGATCGTCCTGGCTTACAACACAAACAAAATATTTGTTATACCCTTCACCCCACTGTGGTAGAGGGTATTATGTCTTTGATCATATTGTTACGAATATAAATTTAGATTTAAGTTACTTTAGATGAATTCCGTTAATTTAAGAATTTGAATTGTAACGTAAATTTCTACTACGCAGTTTATTTGAATAACTTCACAACAACAACTACTGTATAGATTTTTCTACATCCTTCCATTTCCTCTTTCATTGTCTATTTTTTTGTTGACGTACAATTCTTGTTAAACGTCATCATTGATGATCGCTTAATTCCTCTTTCTTTGTTACCCCCTCACCTGTATATGTGTTGTTATTGTTTACTCAATGTAAGTTTGTATGTGTTGTTGTTATTGTTTGCTCAATGTAAGTTTGTATACTCAATGTAAGTTTGTATGTGTGTTTGTTGCATTGGTAGATTGTTCGTGATCTAGGTGTTACCAGATCGTCTAGAAACTTCTGTAGCTACAAGCAAGGCTCATATAAATAGGGGAAATGGAAAGGCAGTGAGTCAGTTGTGAATCAGATCGCGAATTGAAACCGTCGTGTAAAGTAAAGTGCAAAGTAAAGTTGTGTGAATAAAATCATTGTAATAATCGTAATCAGAACGAACCCGCGTTTTATTTGGTACGAACTGTATCGGGAAATAAAACAACGTCTACACGGGAATAAGTAAAGTCCAAGAACGTAACAATTGGTGTCAGAAGTGGGATTACGATAATACTACGATGAAGTTTAAGGATCTACGAGTGGAAGACTTGAAGAAGGAGCTGAATAAATTGGAATTGTCCTCTACTGGCAACAAGGCTGAACTACAAAAACGTCTGTTGGATGAGTTCGAGCGCCGTGGTATGAACATCGATACATATGAGTTTGACAGTAAGGATGAAGTGGATTTATCGGAAATGGGCGAATCCAACTGTGGGGAAGTCTCGTCAGTAGCTGCCAGGGGTGACGATTTAAGAGAAATGCTGGCTAAAATGTTTGAGCAAAATTCCAGAATGTTCGAAGAGAATTCCAGAAAGTTAGATGAACTCAAGGCAGATAATTGTAGAATGAACGAGAAACTCGAGAACATTACGGAAGTTATTGGAAGGAGAGTGGAAACCGTGGAGATCCAAATTAAAGAGTTGGATAAGAAAGTGCAGTCGGTTGACGAGAAGATTCTGTCTGTAGATGAGAAATTTCTGGCCCACGACCACAGGTTTACAAATCTGGAGAAGAAAATGTCGGAACTGGAAATCAAAGGTGGTCCGGTGCGAGCTCCTGATAACACACTAAAAATCAAACCTCCTGTATTCGACGGCTCTACGTCATTCAATGTTTTCAAGTTACAGTTCGAGACAGTGGCTTCTAGAAATTCGTGGAACGACAGCGACAAAGCGGTTGCACTACTTCTGGCATTGAAGGGCAGTGCTGCTGATGTTATACAGAGTATTCCTGTCGCTTCTAGAAGCAACTATGAAGATGTTATTGCTGCACTGGAACGTAAGTACGGTCGCGAACATAAACAAAACATCTACCTTATGGAACTAAGGGGAAAAGTACAGAGGGCAAACGAGACGTTACAAGACTTTGCAGCTGAGGTGGAACGTTTGGTGCTAATGGCGTATCCAGGAGAGAATCACCCATTGCTGGACCGTATGAAAATCGAAACCTTTGTGAATGGCATACGTGACCCTGAGATTAAATGTGCAACATATGCGTCACCAAAAGCGTCGTTTGCCGAAACTGTGTCGTTTGCCCTTGCCCAAGAGACGGCAAGAATAATTGTTAAGCCCCAGACCCACAAGATTCGCCAACTGGAGACCGAAGGTTGCGAACCCAAATCTCTCGTTAACTCGATCAAGGACGCCATGAAGCAGGTAATAGAAGAAACAAAGTTAGTAGGGATGACTAAGCCCAGGGTTAGATGCTACAACTGCGATAAAGCAGGTCATATTGCGCGCGAATGCAGAGCTAAGCGCAAACGATCCAGGTCATCGTCACCACCTCCAACTGGGTACATCAATGGTGACAAGCGAGTTCTGACGTTAGATACCGGCGCATCAAAGTCCATCATAAGATCAGATCTGGTAAAGGGAAACATAACGCAACTTAATGGAGTCAGACTCGCACAGCAACGGGGGAGCCCGCGGCAGTACACGGCAAGATTACCCTGAGACTAACTATTGCCAATAAATCGGTGAATTACGAGTTTATAGTTGCCGATATCGTAGACGAAGTGATAATAGGCGCAGATTTTATGATTGCCTTCGGTATCAATCTGGATATGAAAGAGCGTGTGATGACCTGGTCTAACGTCGAAATTCCGTTAAACGTGGGCTATGGTGAAATTACACCCATTAGACGTCTGACTACGGACCATCCAGAGATAATACCGCCCTGTGCCGAAGCAATAATATGGGTACCAATGAATGGAGATTGTGGAGCCGAGAAGTTGTGGGTGGTGGAACCAGCAGAAAACAGAAACAGTAACATCCTAATAGCGAATGCCCTGGTGAAAAGCAACAAGGACGGATTAATTCCTGTTAGAGTTTTGAACCTGTCAAACAAGCAAGAGCAAATTTGCCAATTTTCCGATGTTGGACAATGCACACCAGCTGAAGCTGTAGTTAATTTGGAAACTAGCACCGAAAAGCCAGCAGCCATGGAGAAGAAGCACCTTGACGGCTACATAAAAGAGTGGACACACCAATTATCACCTTCCGAGAGGAACAAGGCTAAGCAGCTATTATGGAAATATGCCTCTACCTTTGCGTTGACAAAAGAGCACCAAGGAAGAACATCAGTGGTGAAGCATGAAATCAATACAGCAGACGCGGGACCCATTAAACAGCCTCCAAGAAGTGTTCCCCTGGCAAAAAGAGACGAGGTTCAGAAGCTGATAAGTGAAATGGAAAAGAACCATCGTCAAGTCCATGGTGCTCCCCAGTGGTCTTGGTCAAGAAGAAAGACGGAAGCACCCGATTTTGTGTGGACTACCGAAAGTTGAATGATGTCACCAAGAAAGACAGTTATCCGCTCCCAAGAATCGACGACACATTGGACACATTAGCCGGGACGTCATGGTTCTCCACCCTCGACCTGCAGAGTTGGTACTGGCAAGTAGAGATCGCCGAGAAAGATAAAGAGAAAACAGCGTTTGGCGTTAATGGGGGTCTCTGGCAGTTCAATGTCATGCCATTCGGACTCTGCAACGCCCCGGCTACATTTGAAAGGCTGATGGAGCGTGTGTTAAAAGGGCTGCAGTGGAAGTCGTGCCTCATATACCTGGATGACATCATAGTCATGGGACGCAACTTCGACGAACACATCAAGAACTTAAAGGATGTTCTACAGCAGCTTTCGTCTTCAGGCCTCAAGCTGAACCCAAAGAAGTGCAGTCTCTTCCAACGAGAGGTGAAGTTCCTGGGGCACCACGTGACGCCGGACGGCATATCGACGGATAAGGAGAAAATTCAAGCCGTCAGAGATTGGCCGTCTCCACGAGCTGCGAAGCTTTCTGGGTCTCTGCACCTACTACCGTCGATTTGTCCCAAATTTTGCCAACATCGCCGCCTGTCTACACCGCTTGACGCAAAAAGGCCAGAGGTTTCAGTGGGGCAACGACCAAGAAGAGGCATTCAGTAAACTCAAAGACATGCTATGCAGAGCCCCCATTTTGGCATACCCTATACCTGGCGGAAAGTTTGCTCTGGACACAGACGCAAGTGCGTGCGGCATCGGTGGCGTCCTTTCCCAGGAAATCGACGGACAGGAAAAAGTCATCGGGTACTACAGCCGGACATTGACGAAGCCTGAGAGGAATTACTGTGTGACGAGGAGAGAGCTGCTTGCTGTCCTTGAGAGCGTTAAACACTTCCACAAATACCTATATGGCCAGCATTTCCTGCTGAGGACCGACCACGCTGCTCTCCAATGGTTGCTGCGGTTTAAGAATCCGGAAGGTCAACTAGCCCGTTGGATCGAGAGGCTCCAGAGTTATGACTTCAGAATCGAGCACAGAAAAGGCGGAAAACACGGTAATGCTGATGCCCTGTCTCGTCGGCCATGCAAGGTAGAATGCAGGCATTGCTCAAAGGCTGAGTGTAAGGAGAATATCGTTGATGTCCGACTATTGCAGTTTGAGTCGGGTGAAGATTGGTCGACGGAACAACGAGGGGATCCCATTCTGGGCAAAATAATTTCGGCCATAGAAACGGGCAAGCGACCTAGTCGCAAAGAAATTACCTCCGAAAGCCCTCTTTTAAAATCCTATTGGGCCCAGTGGGACAGTCTACTTATAATGGATGGTTGTTTATGGTTGTTTATATCGCAAATGGGAAAGTGAGGACGGTAAATCCCACCGGAACTTGATCGTCGTCCCAGATTCCAAAATAAGAGATGTCTTGTCGGAGTTTCATGATGGGCCAAGTGGAGGACATCTTGGCATAGCAAAGACCGCTGAAAAGGTAAAGCAGAGATTTTACTGGGTCGGCTGTCAAAAATCCATTGCCGACTGGATCGCCAA